>NC_088878.1:0-75925 GCF_032884065.1 Artemia franciscana | reverse complement strand
GAAATACTAAAATTTAGAATTTTACTGAACAAATTTTCGGAAATTTACGAGAAAAGAGATTGAACTTACTCTTTTCCTTTTGAACCATATAATTTCAGGTCGGCTTAATAATTTCGGAGGCAATATACCAGTTGCCTCACAGCCCAATGTCACTGATCCATCTTCTTCTTTCACAAGCTTAGTGGCCACATTTGGCACTAAGCCAGATGTAGTCCATTTAACATCTGGAATTTGAAATAAAATTGGACAACCACCTGCTTTATAACAATTTAATTCAATTTATTTAAGAAAAAAAAAATCAAAAAACCTATCAAAAAAAGGGGCGCAGATTCCAAAATGAAAGAGCATAACATAAGGGAAAAAGAGAAAAGAGAAGAAAATCTTATGAACAAAAATAAGTAGTTTTTACAATCATAAGAACATAATCAAAAGATCCATAAGGTAACACATTCAACCTAGAAAAGACATAAGTTATAAATCATAAGAATCATAACTCTACCATAAGATCCTAAAATAGGGAAGACCAATTATGATTAAGTTTACTGTTGGAATTACGTGTCGATAGCCCCAAACAGAATTTACGCAAAAACAAAAGGCTACGTAAGTTTAAAATTTACGTAAAAACAAAAGGCTATATAGAAACTACGCCATCAGTACTGTTTTGTTTATTTATGACCTCAAAGTAAGCAATAAAAACGATCTAATGTATAAAGTGTATATGTACATTTTATATACACCTCAAAGTATATACTAAATGTAACTAAATCTAAATGTAATCTTAGGTGTTTCTTTTTTTAAATCACGAAAAAAATAACATTTTGAAAAAATCAGAGCTTTTCTAGAAAATCGTCATAAATTTTTGCCCGCCAGCCCACCTATATAAATTGAGTTAGCACACTGTTATCCCATCCTGGAAAAATTGTTTTGTACCCTTTTTAACTGTCCCCCCTCACTGAAGGAAACCTTGTGACCTTCAATAACCTTGTCATCTATCTTTTTTAATCCGATACCCACAAACTACAGTCACTCGAAATCGGTTTTGAAATTTGTTTGTCCTGACTTACAAACGATTGATCCTAGCGATTTCCTTAAGCGGAATGTTATACATATATATATATATATATATATATATATATATATATATATATATATATATATATATATATATATCTATATATATAAAAATAAGTTGTCTGTCTGTCTGTGGATCAGGTGACGTCATGTTTCTGTGTCGGCTGACATCATGAAATTAGTTGTCGTCATTTTTGCTTTGACGGTGACGTCATTAATGGTATTTAAGACATGCGTTCACGGAAAAATGTTTAATTGTAAAATGACTGAAGAACCTACAATGGCAACAGCCGAGGAAGCTGCTCAAAGAGTCTATGCCAAAAAACTTGCGGCTAATAGAGAAATTAAGAAAAAAAAGTGTGCCGAGGAATCACAAGAACAGCAAGAAAACAGGCTTGCAGCTGATAGAGAAAGTAAGAAAAGAAAACGTGCCGAGGAATCACAAGAACAGCAAGAAAACAGGGTTGCGGCTAAAGAACGCAAAACCGCGCAGTTAGATGAAAATCCACCTGGAAAGCGAGAGTCAAAACATATCAAAACTGAAAATGATGGCGATGATGATTGGGTTTGGGATTTTGACTTGGATAAGGTCATCAATGCCTACCAGATTTAAGTTAAAAAACAAAGGTTCGGCGATGTGTACTTCATAGTGACGCTGAAAAATAAAGAAGAAAAAAAAACTGAAAAAACACTCAAAGATAAATTACAGACCGGGACACAAATGACGACCGACACAGAGGGAATATAAATGACGACCAGGAACCTCAAAGAAAAATTACAGACTGGGACACCCGGACACAAATCACGACCGGGAATATAAATGGCGACCGGGACGCAGGGACACAACTACAACGGGGACGCCGGGGGCACAGGCGGGATATATAATTGACGACTGAGACACAGGGATTGTTTGAATAGAAATTACAGACCGGGACCTCGGGACACAAATGACGACCGGGACACTGGGACACAGGGAATATAAATGACGACCGGGACACTCAAAGAGAAAATACAAACTGGGACACCAGGACACAAATGACGACCGGGACACAGGGAATATAAATGCTATTTATATGCACAGACAATGGGACAGCGAAGAATGTTGTATATTCGCATGTTTTACGTAGTTTAAAATATATATTTATATCTATCTCTATTCACAGGTGGGACACAGGGACACAGCTACAATGGCGCGTAACTAATATGGTGCGTAACGACTTACGCGCGCGGGGGGGGCTTGGGGGGGCGCGAAGCGCCCCACCAACTAGGTGTTGGGGTGGCGCGAAGCGCCACCCCAACAGCTAGTATATATATATATATATATATATATACTGCACCTAATACTACTGATTTAATACAAAACTAGCTTCTAACCTCATTTCCGACCTTAGCTGCAGCAGTGTTATTCTCGTACATAGTATTACTCATTTTAATGTATTTGTCTGGTATACCATACAAGAATAAGACCTTTTTTAAAGCTCTGCTACCAGCAGAATCGGACGCCTGTTCATAATCATTAAAATTGAGGACCAAAGGTGTTTGACAACTAAGGCACTTTTCAATTATTAACCTAAGAGTAAAAAATTGGTCGACACATCCTCTACCTTTTATAAAACCATACTGTTATTCTCTTAAAACTATTTCTGTAGCATTTCTCACTCAAAAAAGTATCATACTAGTAAGTAATTTGCTACATACAGAGACCACACAAATGCCTAGATAATTACGACACTCGCTCCTATCACTCTTCTAATACAATGGTTTAATTAAGGTTTTCCTAAAATCGTTGGGTAATTTGCCACACTATGAGCACCTGGAGTCTTATAATTTTTTAATCCATTTAGTATTGTCGCTAATTCTTCCCCACAAAACAAATCTTCCTTCATATCAAAGGTATCAAAAACTTTTGCATTTTCCTCTATATCTTTTCCTTCAACTGTATCTCGGTTTAGCAAATTCTCAAAATGTTCCACCCATCTATCTTTAACTCTTTCCTTATCACTTATTGTGGCCCCAGTCTTATATTAACTGGGACATGTCCGGATTTACCGTTTCCTCTCAGTTTATTAATATGCCAGTATATTTTAGTATTATGCCACCTAGCTGCATCTACCAGATCCTCGGCAATTTTATCCATGACTTTCATTCTTATCCCCCTGCATTCTCAGATCAACAATTAATAAGCCCTTCCCGATTACATAATCCCCCCCCCCTTATCCCTTGTTATCTCCTCTCCCTCTCCGTATACAGAAGTCATATTTCCTTCCCCTTACAGTATGCTGCCCCATACCCTCCCTACTCCGCCGCAAACCAGCAATTTCTTGACGGACATGAATCACTATTCTCACCCAGCCCCCCTTTCCCAGCACCTTACGAAACCCCAGCCCATTCGTTTTATCCCTCGTGCCTACCCTGTAAACGTGACTCAGGTCTCAGACTTTTTCCGTCCAATAATTGTCATATAATAAGTCCTCGTGCTTCGTCCATATCCTTGCCCGTACCCCACATCCAAATCCCCAAAGCAAATCTTCTCTTACCCCTCTTCTCCAAAGCATAAAAAAATTAAATTAAAACCCTACCCCCCAGGAAATTCTCAAACCCATCAAGTTTCCCTGTCGCGATTCCCCAATCGGTTTGTTTTTCCTAAACTTTTAGTTACTAATGCTGAAAGTCTTAATTTTGAAAAGCTTACTGAACACGAGGTGGTTTCAGAATCACATTTGATAGATATTATAGCTGTTACTGAAGTTCAATCCCATAGCCCAGGGTCCCTACACCTGACAAATTATTCAGAGTTTATTAAACTCCGTCCTTCAGACCACCCACTCGGGAAAAAAGGTGGCAGAGTTCTGTTTTTTACTAAGAGTCACCTTTACCCAAAGGTTATTCAAGTCCCTAACTTATCCGAGTATGATGAAATCCTCTGGCTAAGTGTTAGACCAAAAGTACTCCCTCGTCCATTTGGTATTATTGTAATAGCTGTTTTCTATTACTCCCCAAATCAGAATATCGAGTCAAAACGTAATTTTATCCAGCAATTACAGGCAAGTGCTGATTTTGTTATTTCTAAGTACCCCAATGCTGGCCTTTTTTTAGTTGGCGATGCCAACGACCTTAAAATGGATTCCTTTTGCGCTTCATTTAAAGTAAAGCAAATTGTTAAAACACAGACGACTCGGGGAGATACCTCTCTTGATGTTATTTTAACTAATATGTATAATTTTTACACCCCTCCCTCAACTTTGCCCCCATTAGGTGGGAGTTATCATCTTTCCATTCTTTTGTCCCCCTCCTCAACTTTTAAGCATACTTTCTCAAAGACTTATAGCACTAACCACCCCCTTCAAAATTCTGGTCTTCTTTCTTTTGGTATGTGGCTGAGTACTGAAGATTGGTCCGACATTTATAGTTTACAAAACCTTGATGAGAAAACAGCCACGTTTCATAAAAAGCTAATTGATAAATATCAAATTTGTTTCCCAGAAAAAAAGGTTTAAAAGGTGCTCAAGTGACAAACCCTTTATTAATCAAACAATAAAAACACTAATTAGAACCAAATTGAAGCTGTTTAAGAATGGTAAACTCGATCAAGCCAATATATTAAGAAAATCAATTAAAAGAGAAATTCGTAAATTGGCACGATCATACTACAAAAATAAGATCGAAGAATTGTTCACTAATTAGCCAAAAAACTGGTATTCCGAGGTTAAAAAGCTATTTGGCAGGAGTCTTGACCAGCTTAATTTCAACTTACCAGAGCCCTCTGATGTTATTGCAAATAGTCTAAATAAATTTCTCGCTTCCATTGTCCAGAGCCTTCCAGCATTGCCAATCCAATTATCAGCAGGAGCCCCATCCCCTTTTTTCCCGACTGTTTCCCCGTCTGAGATTGAAAGAAGAATTGATAAACTAAGAAAGACAAGTGTTTGTCCTTTGGATATCCCATTTCCTCTTATTAGAGCCTTCGGTGACTTCCTGTCTAAGCCCTTGTCTGTCCTGTTTAACGAAATTACTAATTCTGGGCAAATTCCAACAATTTGGAAACAGGGTTTTATTACCCCTTTGAAAAAGAAAAACGGAAAGCCTGGCTTTGATGGCGTTCGACCTATTACGCTTACTCCTATTCTTTCAAAATTGTATGAAGGATTCCTTGCAGATTTGCTAAAGGAAAAAATCCTACCATTACTGACCTGAAACAATTTGGAAACCTAAAATCAACTTCTACTTCCCATTACCTCGTTTCTCTTATTGACCACATCGGGAAAATCCTCGAAAAACCTAATTCCTGGCTAAACTTAATTTCCATTGACCTTCAGAAAGCCTTTGACCTTGTTAACCACAATATTTTAATTCAGAAACTAGAAAGCGAGTTCAATATCGATCCCTTACTGGTAAAATTGGTTGCCTCCTTTTTAACAAATAGATCACAAGTGGTTAAATACCAGAACCATTACTCAAATCCTCTCCCTATCTACAATGGCATACCCCAAGGAACTCTCCTAGGCCCCCTCCTTTTTTCAGTCATGGTTAACAGCCTTGCGAAGGAAGTTCCTGACCGTTGGAAATTTGTTGATGACCTAACGATTGTTGAAAGTAGCTTCAGAAATTTACTAAGTGACCGTATGAGTATTCTCAATGAAATTGGAAGTGAGGCTTTGGACCTAGATATGACTGTAAACCCCTCTAAGTCCATGATAATGCCGATTTGTTTCCTCAAATCCTCGCCCTGTTTTCTTAATCCTATCCCTCCTGAAATTTATGCATCCTCGGTTAAATTATTTGGAGCCACAATTTCTTCAAATTTAAAGTGGGATATCCACGTTAAAGATATCATCCATAAAGCTATTGCGTCTATCGCCCTCCTTAAGCTCCTAAATAAATATAGCGTCCCCCTTTTCACTCTTTAAGGTTGTACACGTCTTTTGTCCGTCCAAATCCTGAATATGCTTGTCCAGTTTGGCACCCTGGCATCTCCCGTGAAGAATCAGACAAAATTGAGTCAATCCAAAAAAGAGCCTTGCGAATAATTTTAAAAGGAGGCAATGTGCCTTACTCTTGCTCCTAAAAAGCTAGTTTGGAAACCCTTGAGCGAACGAGGTCGTCGTTGTGCCTCCGTTTTTCAAAAAATACAATAACGAACCCTTGGACGGCAAGTATTTTCACCAAACGTCACTCACCATCCAGGTTACGTCAGCCTCGAGCTGTTTCTGAGCCTATCCCAGTTTTGTCCCCATTCGCTGTGTTACTTCCAGATATGAAAAAACCTTTGTCCCCTTCATCACAGAAAAAATAAATAAAATAGCCAACTAGTTTCTCCTCCCTCCCTCCCTTTTTTTTGTGAGGTGCTTTAGGTCGTTACACTAATTTGCTTGCCTCCCGCTGTTTTGGTTTAGTTTCCCTTTTAATTCATATGTGTTTTTCGTGTGTTTTATGCTTCGTTCTTTTTTTTGTGAGTTTTTGGACTTTTTTTAGTGTCCCTTTTAATTTGTAGATATATATGCTTATTTCTAGTTCTTTTCTGTATTATTATACTTTTTTTGTCCCCTTCCCTTTTTTTCTGACTTATATATTTTTTTTATTTATTTTTTTTTTTTCATAATTTGATTATTTATTATTATTAGTGTTTTTCGCTTTGTTTGTTTTATTAGTCGACTCCGAAGTCTGAATTCGGCCCTTTGAGGGCTTGTGATAGTGATTTTTTTAAAATAAATATCTTATCTCCACTTCACACCTCCTTAGTTCATATTTTAATGCTTTCTCCAATTTCTCAGCCCACACCTTCTTAGTTCATATTTTAATGCGTTCTCCAATTTCCTTACATTCATTTTGTTTTCATATGATTCAGTTGCTATCCGCCATTCATAGTGAAAACGCCTAAACTCGTTTAACCAGTGTTATAATTTGTTCGTGTCATATCGGATGCAGGAAATTGATTTGGATTAGCCTGCTGCAAACCTAATTGGATAATATCTGGCACTATTTGAAGCTGGGGGGTCGTAAAAAAGCCCCCCTTGCGTGTAAGTCTTTGTCTCATGTTAATTAGAGTTACTAATTAGTAGTTTACGATGTTGTCCTGGAAAATCGGAGATGTTGCGGTTGCTAAGTTTCATGGTTATCCCTTGTGGCCAGTTAAAATTATTGGTGAAGTCAAGCAAGCTTCAGGTCCAGCAAAATTCACCGTTTTCTGCTACGGGTCACATGATTTTCAAACAGTCTCTACCCAAAGCCTCCACGACGTCAAATTAAAGAGAACAGAGGCACTGCAAAAAACTACTAACGAGGCCAAGCTTGCTTTCTATGAAATGGACAATGACCCAGAAATCTACCAGCCATACTTGGAAAATTATCGTGCTAAGCGCAAGGGCACTGTTTCTAACAGCACTGAACAACCAGGACATCTTTCGAAAAATCATCCGTCAAATTCAACCCCGGATATAGGCAACCAATCTTCTGACCTGAACATGAGACTAACTCAGACCCAACAAGAATTGGAAGCTGTAAAAGTGAATCTCAGGGATGAAATCTCACGTAAAGTTTCTGATCGCATAAAAAATCAACTCCCGCACTCGGCTGAATCAATTATATCTGACGTATATGATTCTTTGATTGTGGAATACTCGCCAAAATTTGATTTTATCGAAAAGCAACTAAAATCGCTAAAAAACAGCTTCATGATACTCGAAGAGAGAGTGAAAAAGATCGAAAGTAGACTTGACGATATTGAGCAGGAAGATAGGCTGGATTCACTTATTTTCAGTGGTGTCAAACAAGCTCCGGGTGCTGATGTAAGATCGTGTATTAATAATATTATCTCGGACAAGATGGGCGTACAAGTTTATGTTTCGGAACTAATTAAAGTGTATAGATTTACCCTTCCAGCGAACCCTACGCGGCCTGATATGATTGCACCGGTACTCGCCCAGTTTTCGTCTAAGGATGTAGCTAGAAAGGTATTTACTGCTAAGAGCAAACTGGCCAAATCTGGTATATTTGTGTCAGAAAGTTTAACTAAGAAGCAACGAGAAATTCTGCAACTGGCTCGTGATAGGTTAGGTAACCACAACGTATGGTCCAATCACGGCCGTATTTTCACTCGATCTGGAAATGACGCTCGGACACGCCGACTGTGGAGTTGTGACGACATATAATCTGAGTTTTTTTTTTTTTCGTTTTAGTAGTTATAAATGTGTACTTCAGTATTTACATTCTTTCGTAGTAATAGTTCTTTAATAGAAAGTAGGATAATTTATTTATGAATGTTTTCACGATTACTACAGTTAGAAAAAAATTGCTTTTCGTTGGATAATATTTTGTCGAGTGATGTTGGTAGCCGGTCGGAATTTTCGGATAAACAGCCTGCAAGACTAAGTAAATATGTTGCAGTAGATGATGTGAGTGCACCCGTTATGCTGTCCGGATTCCAGATTCTCCACTGGAATTGTCATTTAACTACTTCACATGAAGATGTAGTTGATATAATTAATAAACTTGACAGTGAGGTGCAAGTGATAGGTATTTGTGAATCTTTTATTAGTGAACAGTGTCCTGCTTCGTTATTTAATTTTCCAGGCTACACAGTTATTTCCAAGAACCGGTCATTGATGGGAAGGGGAGGTTTAGCATTCATAATCAAGGATGATATAAAATTTAAAGTAAGTGAAGATTTATCTTTATGGATTGAAGGTAAGATTGAAACTTTTGCTATTGAAATAGTGACAAGTAATAATTATCCACTTCTTATTTCATCGGTGTATAGACCCCCTGGTGCTAGTCCGGATTTTTTCCTAGAGGAATTCGAAATTTTAATATCTGAAATAAATCGAAATTTTGATAAAATTGTAATCATAGGTGATTTTAATTTTGATTTATTAGATCTTCAAGCGAAAAATTTGTATTTCCTTAATGTCATGCTTTCATTTGGTCTTTTCCCATTAAATTATATCCCATCCCGATTAACAGACCATTCTGCAACTTTGATTGATAATGTTTTCGTCAGTGAGGTTATGGTGGAAGATAGCATGTGTGATGTATTAATCCATTCTGGTTCGGACCACTTACCGCTTCTTTGTTTGTTGCAGAAGTTATCACATTGTAAAATTAAAAGAAAAAACAAGATTCTTCGGCGTGACATGAAAGAAGTTAATCTGGCTAAATTTAAAAATGAAGTTAGTTCGTTGGATTGGGAGGTGGTTTACAATGAAAAGGATGATGGTTCAAAAGCTTTTAACATTTTTTCAGATATTCTTTACCCTGTGTTTGAGAAAAATTGCCCATTGAATAAAATTAATTGCAAGAAAGCTAAACCGAGAAAGCCGTGGATAAATGATGAAATTTTGAGTTTAATATGACAAAGAAATAAGTTGTATTGTCAATATCTTGATAATCCATCTGAAATGATTTTAAATGAGTTTAAAGAGTTGAGAAATTATGTATATAATTCAAAAAGAAATGCAAAGAATGAGTATTATATAAACCGTTTGAAGATTAAGGAAGGTAATATAAAAGATACTTGGGGAATTGTCCGTGAAGTGATAGGATGTGAAAAAAAAAGATATGTGTATAACCAATTTAAAAACTAGTAATAGAATTATTCATGATAAATTGGAAATAGCAAATTACATGGGTGATTATGTTTCGAATATTGGTAGTGTTATACAGAATGAAGTGTCTAGAGGTGGTTGTGCCGTCAACATTAACGTAAATCCTACAAGCATGCAGAATGGGTTTGAATTTGTACCATGTAATGTAGAAGAAGTTGAAAAAATTGTTTGTAGCCTTAAATCAAATTCTTCTGGTGTAGATGGATTGAACCTAAAGGCTTTTAATTATGTGTCGGTGTATCTTTTACCGGTACTGGTTCATTTAATTAATCTCTCAATGGTTAAAGGGCATTTCCCGTCGGAACTGAAACGATCTAAAATCATACCTTTACATAAAGGTGGGGACCCCTCAGAACCCTGTAATTGGCGACCAATTTCCATTTTACCTTTATTTAGTAAAATTTATGAAAAAGTTATTTATAAACGATTGTATGATTTTTTGGATTCGAAGAAAATTTTGTATAATGGACAGTTTGGTTTCAGAAGTAAACATTCCACTAGTCATGCAGTACACCATCTTTTAAGTTTTGTTGATAATGCGTTTGAAAATAATATGGTTCCTTTAACTGTTTTTGTAGATTTCCGTAAGGCTTTTGACACTGTTGATTTTAATACTCTTCTTAGTAGACTAAGTGGGCTTGGGTTAGGTAGTACTTGTGTAAAGTGGTTTTCATCGTATTTGCATGGCCGGACTATCAAAGTTGCTTTATCAGATATATCAAGCAGAGAGTTCGGTGTTAATTGTAGAGTGCCTCAAGGTTCCGTGCCGGGACCTCTACTTTATCTTATTTATGTTAATTCGTTGGCTTCACATGTTGGAGTTGAAGCGCTGACCTCTTTCGCGGACGACACTGCGATAACAGTAATTGGTAGTTGTTTGGTGCAGGTTGCACATAAGGCTAATTTGGCACTTGAACGTTTGCGTAGTTTTACAGTAGGTAGTTCCCTAGCAGTTAATGCATCTAAAACAAATTATGTTATATTTAGTAGAACAGGTAGGTTACTTAATGATAATAATAACATTTTTTTTGGACATTTACCCATTAAACAAGTTTTTGAAATTAGGTATTTGGGGTTTTATTTAGATAATAATATTAGTTGGAAAAAGCATTGCAGTGTTATTGGTGCTAAAATGGCTAGGGGTCTAGGAATTTTGAGACGTGTAAAAAAAACTTTTCCGTTCAAGTTTCAATTTTAAAAATAATTTATTTTTCCCTTGTTCATCCTTATATTGATTATGGTTGTGTTCAGTGGGCTAGCAATTTTTTCTCTAATTACAAAAGGATCCAGATTTTGCAAAATAAAAGCATTCGATTGATTGCGGACATAAAAGAGCAGGTTGAATCTAAAACTACTGCTAGCTTTTCCCGGTGTAATGTTTTAAATGTTGGTCAGATTCGTGACTACCAGACATCAATTTTTGTGTTCCAGAGCATGAAACATATATGCCCTGAGTATTTTCTTGATTATTTTTCCATGAATCAGGAATACCATAATTATGATACAAGAAATTCACAACTTTTAAGCCATGAACAAAGAAAAACAGTTCGATCATCATATGTGGTTCGTAATCTGGGGCCTTCTGTTTGGAATAGTTTGCCGCTGGCATCAGGGAGTCTGTCACTTTATATGGGTTTAAAAATAAATTGAAAATGTTTTATTTAAGTAATAGGTTTTGAAGGGCAGAAGGTTTTTGATGTCTTTTTTTTTGCAGTTTATTGATGTGGGATGGGGACTGAATACCGGTAAATGATATTTAATATGATTATTTTGTTGTATTTTGTTCATGTGTATGTGTTGTTATTTTTTATATTTAAGATAGGCTAGGTGGTTAATCATGAGATGTTATGTTTAGATATTTATTTATAAGATGTAAATCATAATATGAAATTGCAGCACAAGTCCTTAGGACTTTCTTTTTGCTGCAGTAATTTATTAGTGTTGTCATTTTTTTTATTTATGTTTGTATTGTGGATAAAATAAAACTTACCTACCTACCTACCTATCCATCACTCAGAGTATTTTCACTAATATTCCTAGCTGCAGTCTTAACTTTCTTCCCTAAGACACCATCAGTAACTTCACAAATTGTTTTTCTAAAATTATTCCTTCCATTTTCCACATTATCAAATTTCAAACTCTCAAGTTCCTTAAGATGCTCCTTGAAAGTTTCTCTTAAATTTTCATACTGGAGTCTACCAGCATAATGACTTCCCAGGAGGTAGTTACCCTTCCGAAATTCCAGCTTTGAATTAACCCTAGACACCACTAAATAGAGATATTTACTTTAACATCAATAAAAGCACTCCTATATACCCTAGTATCTTGTATTGATCCTCCTAGTCTTCTGTTTACAATTACATAATCATTAAGGTCTGCTGTCTTACCATCACGTGATTATCATGTCATTTATCACCCTGTCTATTTGCTCCTGTAACTGTAATTAAAATTCATCTGAGTCACTAGTATCTACCTCAGTTGGTCCAGCATTAAAATATACTACTATAACTCATATTCTGAAGTTGAGAAATAAGTATTCGGTTATTAATACCTTCAGAGTTTAAACAAGACTTAGCAGCTTCTTTATTCATCATGAGCCCTATTCCCTGTCTATGTACCCCATCCTTCTTTCCTGAGTAAACAAATTCTATATCACCTAATTTTATGCTTCCTAACCCTAGGATACGAATTATGGAGAAATCTAATGAGTCCAGTTCAAACTGTCTGAATTCGTCAGCCAAAATGTCGATCCGCGATACGATAGTTCTATTTTAACGTCGTAACATTCCAGTTCTAATTTTTATGTTCTTTAAATCATTGAAATTATTTTGGCATCAGGAAAAGCAATGATCCTGGATACCAGTGCAGGATGGGAACCAACATATCTTCTCAAATCTACATCGAGGCGCTTAAGCCGGCTTAGAATCGGACAGCAAGAACTCCCTGGGACCTCCAGTATGATTGGAGACTTTGTGCAATCCTGTGCCCATCTTGGTCACAACATGGTTTTCAGCACTTGGTGATGCTCTTCTATCAACAAGGGGCAAATTCCCGCACAGACAGTCCCAAGCCTATTACCTGCAATTCGTTATATATTCATGCCTAAAAATATTATGCTACTATGGGGAAGCAACCCATAGTATATAAATTAGCTCACGATAGTCCATAATATACACCAAATTTATTTCCACGAAACTTAAAATGACCAACTGGAATTCATACCCTTTTTCCAACTTTGATCGATTAAATGGACATTGAGCTTAATTGAGAAAAGCTTGAATCTGAAACCGTAAAAACCAAACCGAGGGCAAGCTCACACAGTATCTGTCATTTATAAATTCCAATCAGGGCATAATGGTCTTTGGATCATTAAGAACCACATACATTGTGCTTTTACACTTAATGATGGTTATAAGCAATATTGGAACAAGTACAATTATATTTAATTTCTTTGATTCTCATTTAATTAGCATTTCATAATACTACTTCATGGTCTAATAAATTAATATCAGAGAAGGACTAATTGATTAGGGAAAAAAAAAACAAGGAATAAAATCTTGCAAAAATAGTCAGTAATTAAAATCTAGGGAGCCTGTGTGACTAAAATACCCAATAATTTCCTTTATAAAAGAAAAAAAAAGAAAAAAAATGGAAAACAATTAGTATGGAAAACCAACACTGAGAGTTACATAGATGTTGGAATCCTTCTAATTCTAACAAATATAGGAACTACATTCACAAAAGGACATAAAAAACAATCAAACATGTAAATTCATATTAAGCCACCCAAAAGGGGAAAAATACATGATCTGGGATGTAACAAATTTTTATATCGCAATATGACATAATACATTTTCTTAACAATACTTTTAAACATGTGAGGATAATCAACACTTTGAACCCTATTTGGTACTTAGGATCAATTTTGGGGACCTGGATATCAAAACCCAACTTCCCACTAAATAATATAACCAGGCTGCTTTACCATTGTTGTAAGCGAAAAGGCCAAGTTTTAATTAGATTCCATCTAGAAACGGCAGTTTCAATCTAGCGTAAGGACAGTAGCCCGACTTAGAGCCATTCACTGCAATATCATAAGGATTTAAAAATTATAACTATTAATTAAACATAAAAGGACCCCCTCTCCCACAACTGGACTCAAGCATTTCTCTATTCTTTTTAATTGTAAAATTTATGAAAACTTTGAAACTTCAACAATTTTACTTTTGTTAAATACTCAACATTAGTGGCTTTGTTAATGAGTTTTTTTTTAAGAAGGATTGCAAATGTATCAATTAAAAATGCTGTTCCATGAACTTAAATACCTAATTTCAAAGTTTTTCTTTTGGGATGAGATAACCTGCAATCCAGAGTTCATTTATAGTAGGTCTTAACAAAGTGACACTGTTCATCCTTTAAGTAGCTTGTATGTCTTCTAGCAGGAAAGGAACATCAACCATGATTGGGACAAAAATGCTTCAGCTATCTATAGGCTAAAGCCTAACTGACACATAGCCTACACTATCGAATCAAGGATTCAAACTAAATTATTCATATTCAAATCGTGGCTTTTACAATACCATTCAAATCATAAAAATACCATCTCCTTGGAAAAAATTTAGCACTTATTTTCTCTCCAAGACACCTTAAGATATACTGTTTGGGCAGTGAAATAGTGACACATTATGCTCTATATTACTGTGAACGACGCAATTTGACGACAACAATATAGCTATAACTTGCACTAAAAAGATGAGATACATCTACCACTGCATCCATCACTGTTTCAGGTCTATCAGTTCCCTTAAATTTTTATTATACTTGCTAAGACTTTTTCTTAGAGAACGGTCTAAAGTGACTGAAAAAAAGGTGATTTGTCTTTTTTCAATGGTTTTTAACAAAGATTAAGGTATATTACGATCTGAAGAATAAAATGCGAAGGTCATTTACAAAATATAAATGTTTAGCTGGATGAAGCTGAGTATCATCCATTCAATGATGTTGCGTTCAAACATTTAATTTCATTACATTCAAAACATATATTGCCAGGAGCATAAGCACAAAATATTTGAAGAATAAATTTCAGTTATTGCTGAAAAGCACTTACGTCCAACATAAAGGGTATGAAGTACAGTCTGGGAGCGATTGGAGACTGAACAAATGTATTTTCCAGAATCATCAGGGTATACATACTCAATGGTAAGGTTTCCATCCCTTGATATTCTAAATCTTGAATCTCCGGTTATCTGTAAATAAATAATGAATTACAATAGGTTATCGATTAATATACTAAGACGTTCACATCTTTATGAATACACACAGGGAACTCGATGAAGGTCCACCTCCTTGAAAAAACGAGTCTAAAATTGCAAGTTTTCAATCCATCTGCTTACAAAGATCCTTTAATGTCTCAAGTTCTGATTTTGGATACAAGTACATCAATGGCCATTTTTCAACTCTTGTAGTACTATGAGGCAAGTGCTTGCATGTAATTTTTATTTATTTCACAGTTAATGCTTCGTAATCCATCTTATCTGAAATGATTTCCGTAATAAGCATTCGTTTTATTATTTCAAAACAAACAAAAAAGCAAGTTTTTTTTAAATAAAAGTAAGGAGCGACATTAAAACTTAAAACGAACAGAAATTACTCCGTATATGAAAGGGGCTTTTCCTCCTCAACGCCCCGCTCTTTACGCTAAAGTTTGACTCTTTCTCTTAACTCTACATTTCAAAACAGTAAAAACTTTAGCTTAAAAAGCGGGGCGTTTTAAGTTTTAATGTCGCTTTTTACTTTCATTTAAAAAAACTTGTTTTTTTGTTTAATTTCTGGACGTTCCACCCATCTCCCTTTAACTCTTTCCTTATCACTAATTGTGATTTTTCCCGGCTACCACCAACTCTAAGAGCGGTTTTACATGGACTATAGATGTACACTTTTTCTCACACCCTGTTAGCTCCGGACAAAGGACAAGTAAAAACCAACTTTTGGGTCACAGGCAAGAAAAATAAGAAAACAATAAGATAAAGATCTTATCGTTTCCGATAAACGATAAGATTTCTTCAAGACATTTTTCAAAGAATTTCAAGGCATTTCAAAACTTTTCTTAAGATATTTTATTCAGGTCATTTTTCTCATGATTTCTTATCATGAAATCATGATCATGATTTCTTTAGTTCTTACATTTAAGTTTCCCTGATGCTTAAAGAATCTACGAAGGCAAGATGAGAGAGACCTTCAGGTTCCACTAGTGAGGAACCTTCAAGAAACCAGACCGTAGCAAGCAGCTCAATCAGGACCCTGGCATCCAATTTTAATGAAGCCCTAGCAATTAATTTCACTTGGGGGCCCTACCATCCAGTTCAGTTGGCTCCTAACCTAAGCACTGGTCCATAGGAACCATATAATCCGGAACCTTAGCATCCAATTCCATCAGAGACCCTAGCATCCAATTTCATCGGTTCTCCAACCTAGCCACCGACGGCTCCAACACCCAAAATTACTGGGGGGGGGGACTGGCATCCAATTCCTTTGGAGCCAAAGCATCCATTTTCATCGGGTTTCTAACCTCACCACCAGGGGCAATAGAATCCAATTTTACTGGGGGATCTAGCATTTACTTCCATCGGAGGGCATAACATCCAGTTTTATCGGGGGCCCTAAGAAAACCACTGAGGCCGATAAACGATTAGATTTCTTCAAGACATTTTTCAAAGAATTTCAAGGCATTTCAAAACTTTTCTTAAGATATTTTATTCAGGTCATTTTTCTCATGATTTCTTATCATGAAATCATGATCATGATTTCTTTAGTTCTTACATTTAAGTTTCCCTGATGCTTAAAGAATCTACGAAGGCAAGATGAGAGAGACCTTCAGGTTCCACTAGTGAGGAACCTTCAAGAAACCAGACCGTAGCAAGCAGCTCAATCAGGACCCTGGCATCCAATTTTAATGAAGCCCTAGCAATTAATTTCACTTGGGGGCCCTACCATCCAGTTCTGTTGGCTCCTAACCTAAGCACTGGTCCATAGGAACCATATAATCCGGAACCTTAGCATCCAATTCCATCGGAGACCCTAGCATCCAATTTCATCGGTTCTCCAACCTAGCCACCGACGTCTCCATCACCCAAAATTTCTGGGGGGGGGGGGGACTAGCATCCAATTCCTTAGGAGCCAAAGCATCCATTTTTATCGGGTTTCTATCCTCACCACCAGGGGCAATAGAATCCAATTTTACTGGGGGATCTAGCATTTACTTCCATCGGAGGGCATAACATCCAGTTTTATCGGGGGCCCTAAGAAAACCACTGAGGCCCCTAGCAATCATTTCCATTGTGAAGCCTTAGCATCCAATTCCATCGACGGCCCCCTATCACGCGATTACACCGACAAAACGTTTTTCAAGATGTTTCAAGACTTCTTTGAATGTCATGTAATAGGGGAATGTTTACTTATGTTAAGGATGGGGGAATATCCACTTTTTTCTTATTATTTCATAAAATTCATTTTGTACGGTTCACGGTACAGGTATAGAGAAGAAGAGGGGGTGTTGGAGGCCCATAGATTGGGCCTACTTGCATGATTTTGCTTCAAACAAGGCGAGATTCACTTGTCTTCCAATAAATAGAAAGTAATGGTAGGAAGAGGATATACAGAACACTAAAGGGGTAATGGGACCAATTTGCGGTTCCTAATAATATTAACTGATATTTTAGGCGAATTTTATGTTGAAGCGAAAACCAGTATACATTGTCCCATTAGTCCTTGGTATCCGCTTTTAGCCACCAGGTATCCGCTTTTAGCCACCAGTTTGAGAAACGAATGAGGTCCTTGGTCATTTTTTACCATAGTCCTTACATAGTCTCTTTTTTTTCTGGTGTGTATAACTAAAAAACATTTGTCACTCCCTTATAATTTCCTAAATCGTCAATCACTTCAAAATGGTACAAGCTCTTCAGATAGTATTGACCAGATTCAAAAAGAAAATTGCATCTCTCTTAGTTTAGATATTCATTTCTTGCCTCAGTGCCAAATTTCTAATATTTCTGTAAAGAAGGAAGCACTAGCAAACCTCCTTTTCCGTCATCAATGAGAAAAATATTCATGTTGGGATACAAACGTGACACCATTTCTCTACCTCAAACGCTTTTATGTGGATTTCTCTTTCTCAGGCGTAACACATCTTAACTACTTTCAGATTTCTATTAGGATTTGAAGGGGGCGGGGGCATCTAAGGCTTGCCCACTTTGATCAAATTTTTCAGTTTGATTTGGCTTTTTGGTTATCTTTGAGCCGGGAGAGGGTGCTGTCGTTGATTTCTTCCCGGTTACAACCGACTCTACAAGTGATTGTGCATAGACTACAGATGTACAATTCCTCTCACACCCTGTTAGCTCCGATTCAAGGACATGTAAAAACCATTGTTAGTTTCCCAGGCAAGAAAAAGAAGAAAACGATAAGATAAAATGTAGTTAAAGCCAAAAACGACCAGATACACAAAGAAGACAAATAATATAAACGTACATCAGCGATCTCTACTTTTAAAATTCATATAAGAATGAAACAATTTGTTTAATTAGTAAAATAAGATTCCCTTTTAATAAACATATTTTCCTTATACCTTGCTGTTCTAATGATAAACTGTGGACATGTACACAAACAGTTTCTCGCCCTCAAAGGCTTGCTTAGCAAAGTCTCTAAATTCCTATGATATTTATTCATGTTCTTTTTTTCTGAATAATTTGACTGTTTTCGACATGTTTTTCAGAGCTACAGCTCCTTTGGCTCTTTTTCGAATTAAATAAAAAAAAAAAAAAAAACAAGTTTTGTAAACTGCAAATAAGGAGCGACATTAAAACTTAAAACGAACAGAAATTACCCCATATAAAGGGGCTGTTCCCTCCTGTTTTTTTTTTTTTTTTTTTTTTCTTTTTTTTTTTTTTTTTTTTTTTTTTTTTTTTTTTTTTTAAGTAGAGTTGTGACAGAGTCAAACTTTAGTGATAGCGAGGCGTTGAGGGGGGAACAGCCTCTTTCATATACGGGGTAATTTCTGTTCGTTTTAAATTTTAATGTCGCTCATTAATTGCAGTTTAAAAAACTTGTTTTTTATTGAATTTGTTAACGTTTTTGAATTAATGCTTGTTTTTATTTTCCACTATTTTATTTCCCATTCATATACAGGGCAATTTCTGTTCTTTTTAAGTTTTAATATCACTCCTTACTTGCAGTTTAAAAAACTTGTTTTAATTTTTTTTAATTTCTGAACGTTTTTGAATTACTGCAAGTTGTTATTTTGGCTTGTAATTCATGAACAGTTAATTATTAATTATTAGTAATAAATACACGTACATTAAGAATTAACTTATGTAACGAACTTCTATATTTTTGTGTTTTATTAGGTATATGAGGGGGCTCGCCTCTTCATCAATACCTCCCTCTTTACAGCAAAGCTTGAATTTTGTACCAAATCTTCAAGAATGACCCCTGAATCACAAAGGACGTCGAATAAATAGTTGAAATTACTAAAAATACTTTAGCGTGAAGAGTGAGGTATTATGATGAGGTAAACCCCTCATATGCGTAATAATTTTGTTCGTTTCAACTTTTAATGCTGCTCCTTACTTTCAGAAGAAAAAACTTTTCATATTTATTTTTTCATTGTTTTTTCAAATAATGCTAGAAAATCCTGCACCCCCTTCATTGAAATTCTCTTACCCCATGAGAAATTCATCCATGGAAATATCCTCCTACGTACCCCCCCCCTAAACTCTCCCCCTAAACCAAAAAATCCCCATGAAAACCTCTGTACACTTCCCAGTCACCATTACTATATGAAAACACAGGTCAAAGTTTGTTCCTTGCAGTCCCTCCCACGGGGACTACGGGGAGTATATCGTCCCAAAAGACATAGTTATTAGGTTTTTTGACTATGGTGAATAAAATGACTATCTCAGAATTTTGATCTGGTGACTTTGGGGAAAAGATGAGAGTGCGAGGGGGTCTAGGTGCCCTCCTATTTTTTGATCACTTAAAAGGGTACTAGAGCTTTTAATTTTTGTTAGAATGAGCCCTCTTGCGACATTCTAGGACCACTGAGTCAATATGATCACCCCTGAAAAAAAATAATAAATAAACACGCAACCGTGATCTGTCTTCTGGCAAAAACAAAGCGAAATTCCACTTTTTTGTAGAAAGAAGCTTGAAACTTCTACAACAAGGTTCTCTGATACACTGAATCTGATGGTGTCATTTTTGTTAAGATTGTATGACTTTTAGGGGGTGTTTCCCCCTGTTTTGTAAAATGAGGCAAATTTACCTCAGGCTCGTAACTTTTGATGGGTAAGATTAATCTTGATGAAACTTATATATTTAAATCAGCATTAAAATAAAATTCATTTGATGTAACTATTGGTATCAAAATTCCATTTTTTAGAATTTCGGTTACTATTGAGCCGGGTCTCTCGTTACTACAGTTTGTTACTACGAACTGTTTGATTTTAGTGGATTTCCCACTTACTAAAGTGGGAATAAATTATTCACTAAAGAAGATTTTGAGATGACTTTCAAGAAAGGCAAAGAGTTAGCCTCTATCTGCATATGCGTATATAAACTTAGAAAATATTTTAAAAACAGTCAAATAAACAGTGGTTTTGACAATCAGATTTTTACAACCGATTGGTTAGCAAGGATGACTTCTCTTCAAATGAAATTATTGAAGTTCCAAATTGAATTTGGTATTTACTTTTCTTTCTATATTATAGCAAAGCGGTTACTGAGCCTGCTTAGCCTATTCTTATACTTGATTGTCTACTAAATAATCTAGGAGAACTGACTTTCCTGATAAGGATATTATATTACCGTAACTAATCAAAAACTTACTTTTTCACCACCAAAAAACAAATCTGTTGAGGTTCCATTCAGTAGTTCTCGTCTCCACAAGCGAACATCATCTCCTAAAATAGAAGTTGAACTGTATAAAATTACACATTTTAACACACAAGTTCAAACACAAGCCAAGTTACTCCGTTCGCTGGAAGGGGCCGACAATTTTTTCACCCATCAGTAAGCTAAATACCAGTGAAGATGTTCGAAATCAAGATTTGTAGGTTATCCTGCTAGGGAAAAGGGCTACAAACAAAGAATAGGGTATATTATTGAATTTAATGATATATAATTTAGATATTTCAAACGCAACAAATGGACATTCTATTGTTTTGATCCAAAGACATGCCTGCAGTCACAACCAAAATCAGCTTTGAGTTTAGGGTCATTAAGATTAGTTAAAAGTATCTAATAATATAAACAATTTCCTTGAGATTTATAAAATAAATCCTTAAAAAACCGAAACTAATACGAATAAGTGTTTATTTTGTAAATAAATCCTAAAAATAGATTTAGTCATAAAAATTTTGAATGTTTATCTTGCATCAATGCACATTTTAATGTCAATCTCTTGAAATAGAAGCCTTTTTTTAAATCAATTAGCATGGCAAAAAGCTGAATTTATATATCGATCCTAAGAGATCAATTTCTATGTAGCACAGACTTCATTAGATAGCTCGCAGTAGTCCCTTGTTTCTTTGACTGTAAAAAGAGTAAATTGAGACAATCAAAATAAATATGTAAGGTTTTTTTTGTACTTTTGACTACTTTTGACTCAAATGAAACAAAATCAACAGAGTATTCACTAATATCCGCGTTGTCATGTTTTCAGCGGTAGCTTACACCAAGTAAATTACACCATGGCCTATTGTAACCGAAAGTTTATAGATACTTAAAAAAAACATCAAGTGAAATTTCTCCCAGCTAGTCGGTTACTTGAACATTATAGTGAACTGATTTAAAAGCTGCCTTTTATATAAAATCATTTTTTAAAAACAGACATTGTGCGGTTCTCACCATGTACAGGTGGCCGGGGTTTACTCCCCCTGGCGTTTAGCCCCAGCAAAATACCCCCCATAGAAAATTCTTCCCACGGATAACCCCCCCCCCAAAAAAAAAAAAAAAAATATGTCCGTTTCTTTCAGTTTTCTTTCCAGGTGAAAGTAAGGAGCAATATCAAAACTTTAAACAAACAGTAATTATTACGTATGTGAAAGGAGTTTCCCCTCCCACGAGACCTTGCTCTTTACACTAAAATTTTGACTGTTTTTCCTAATTCTCTAAAAAAGATTACCGAAACACAATGGCCGTTTAACTAGAATAACAATTTATTTTTTAATTCTATTTAAAAAAAAAATTAGTGTAAAAAGCAAGGTCTTGAGGAGGAGGTGACCCCTTTTATATTCTTAATAATTTCTGTTCATTTTAAAGTTTGATGTTGCTTACTTTCAGTTGAAAAAAAAAATGTTTTTAATTTAATTTCTAATCGTTTTAAATAATACAGAGGAATCCGACTCTCTCACAATGAAATATTCCGACACTTGTGTATTATACCCGACTTACTCAAGTTTACGATGGGTAAAAATCAAGAAATCCGGTGAATAGACACGGGGGGGGGGGGTAAAGGTCTATTTTAAAGCTCTTGTGAGTACCTCTGTTATCTTGTGAACTTTTATCACTAATTCAACAATAAAGTACCATATGACACCAAAAATCGTCTTTTTGGCGCAATTCCTGACACCTAGTCCAGGCGCCAAGAGTCGTCTTTTTGCGCAGTATCTGTTAAAAAATGGGAAGGATGAGAAGGTACCATACAAACCAGAAATTTTCAATCCCTCTTTTTAGCGCTACTCCACTCAACCTCTTTAACAACCAAGTAAAGAGCAAACCGTAGCCCTTGGTAACCGGAAGATTAAAAGCAAGATAATTAAAAGATTGAAAAAACTGTGTAACGAGAAAATTGCCCCTTTAAATAAGGGGTAGTCTTAAATAAAGGGAAAATTATAGCTTGAAAATCTTCAAGCCACGAAACTGTCACCCCAAGTAAGTTTTTAGTTGAGTAATAAGCCGTTTAAGAGCTCAAGGGCTTTAAATACTATTTGGCAACAACGATGGGATTAATCTATTTTAATTTTGGACAGCCTCATAGGCTATCAATTCTTGAATTTTTGTTGAATTTGCCGTTATTTTAAGTCTACCTTCAATTTGTTCTCGGCAAGAAGATTAAGTTAAAACTTTCAAATAGCTACAGTGTAAGATCAAAAAATATCCGGGGGTTTAAGGGACTTAGCCCCTCCCTCAGAATTTTACCCGACTCGTGAAAACCTACAAAAAAATGTATATAAAAATATGTTTGATGTATTTTTTACAGTTTTTGTTTAGATTCCCTTGATGAGAATACTCTCACCCCTAAAAAAACTACACCTCCCACACCGAAGAAAAATGCCCCCCCCCCTTTCCGAATAAAATTAATCTCCTTCTTTCCGAACCAAAATCATGTGTATGACCTTGTCTAAGAAATTACCTATTTTGTATCTACCTCATTTTGCATGTAGATACAGAACTTACTTTAATTTCTCCAGCGAACGGTCAAAATTCCCCAATTATGTAATTATTTTTATTAAAAAAAAGATGATATAATCTTAGAGCAATTTATTTTTTTTATAAAGAATTCTCGAACAATTAGTGCAGTTAATTGTTCGAGAATTCTTTCTAAAACAAATAAATTGTACTGATTTTGGTGGTTTTTCAATTTAAAGAAAAACACGCATAAACTATTGATATTTTTATATGTTGGTAATGCACTAATATTCTAGAATTTTAAAATTCTATTTTCAAAGAACTTGCCAAGAATTTTCAATTTCAGACCGCCTGAGCTGCACTCAAATTGTTTCCCAGAGAACCAATTATGAAGCATTATAGAACCCTTGTGTCTGGTTTGCGCAATAAAGTGTTTCTTACGTTCTCATTTTCTTCGACGAAAATTTATCTGGAATTTTTAGGTAAAAAGGTTATTATTGCCTTTGCCAAGTCTGCGGCGTTTAAGAATTTACGTTGATATGTTAAAACCAGATATTTGGTTTTAACATACGTTGATATGTTAACTGTTTTATCGAATTTAGTTTCAGCCTCTACATTTTTAAACAAGTTTTAGTCGGATAATATCATTGATGCCTACTTTCTGGCTGATCAAAATTCAGACCCGTTTGTTGCTAAAAGACTTCAATTAGCCAACTGCAGCTTAAACTTCGTAGATTAGAAGGGAAATGTCTCTATATGTTACCTTCAGGCTAAGAAAGTTATAACTTACATGACAAGGTCTTTTGACCCAAATCCCACTTTGCCCCAAATGCATGCTAATATTTTTAGGTTTCGCGATATTTTCTCCAAATTATAACTTAATTCGACCATGTTCGGGACGCTAGGGGGACGATGAGGATATTATAAGAAATTAAAAGGAAAACGAATTTATATCGAAACACACATTGATTTTAAAGAATGTGCTATGAAAAGTAAACTGCTACAAGAAAAAAAAATACTGTATTTAACTCAAAATTGTGAAAAATATGAATAATTTGTTTTAATTACAGACTATCCACGTACAGGCATGCAGTCAGACTTCCATAGGCAAATTTAAGGATGTTCAAACATTAGAATCGCAAAAAAATTAATGTTTCATGATTCTCCTTTTTCCTACAAAAAGAAAGTCCATGTGAAACCTAAATCCAATCTTCTTAAACATTGTTGGGCCTCTTAGGGATTCACAATATCGAGGATTGTTCTATTTTTAAAGCCAGACACTCAATTTAGTCAACCTTGCAAGACAGCGGAAAGTCCCATGTGAATATCTTATTATTATTAGTACATCTTGTTAAAAAAATTCTTTAGCCTATCATCTATGACATGACCTACAAGTCGGTTTCAGTTTGATGTATTTTTTACTTTGTTCCGCAGGTGGTTTCAAAACTTTCTTCAGCACAACATATATGAAAAGAAGAGGCTTTTCAATGTGCAGCCTTATGAATAAAAAAAAAGTTTACCTATGTCATCGACTTGGCAGCTGAAGGTCACATTTTCACTTCCATACTCATATGCATGGACACCGGTTCTTTTGTTCGTTCGAACACTTGGCAACCAAGGAAACGGAAACCGGTCTTCTTTCTGATCTTCCGCTGGTTTTGCTGACACTAAAAAAGTTATGCACTAGTTAATTAAACGAATCACACTCACGAACTACGCTTAGGTTAAATCTCAGAGAACCGATTTCATTGCCACAAAGAGCAGTCATAGATGATTGTGTAATTTGGACATTTGTACATTAGCGGGGGGGGGAGGTGTAGGTTATGGACACAGTACAAATACCACCACCCCCCCCTTCCTAGTGTGCAATACATAGGGCAAATGCTATTATTATATAAACTAATAGTTATATGAAGGTTATATTTCACTAGGATTAACCTAACTTAACCTCTTGGGTCTATTTCGTTTAATCAAAAGGCTAATTAATTTCAAAATTACTTTATATTACCGAATATGAAAAATATTATATAAAGAAAAACTTGATGTCAAAGACAAAATCATATCCACAATACTAAAAATTTGTATGTTAGCAACCACTGCTATTAGTTACCTATCTTAGCGTTTTATGCTTAAGTTCAAAAATAAAATTGACCCCAATGGCACTTATTACCGTTCTATATCGCAAGGGCGCGATATAGAGGGGACATCAATTC
Organism: Artemia franciscana; assembly: GCF_032884065.1. Taxonomy (NCBI): domain Eukaryota; kingdom Metazoa; phylum Arthropoda; class Branchiopoda; order Anostraca; family Artemiidae; genus Artemia; species Artemia franciscana. The sequence continues at coordinate 50,637 of NC_088878.1, read as the reverse complement.
TATAAATTTTCCATTTTAGCCTTTCCACCAACTTAATAATGATGTATGAAATTCGATGTCAGATCCAGGTGGTTGTCGGGGATTTGAACCACCACGCCTCCAAATTTTAGTCCGAGACGAAAAACGCAAAAAAATGCCAAAAAACTTTTTATGAGTTTTTTCAAGTTTCTTTTTATAAGACCTCCCGAAATAATGTCTGCCTCCCCTGAACAAGACTCCTGAATACGCCCTTGAACCTTATGTATATAGGCACATCTAAATATCAAAGGGCAGAAATTATTCAGACCATAAAAAATAAGTTTTGGCTAAAAAACTGCTCTTTTCAGGAAATTAGTTACAAATATATATAAAATTCCAGATAAGCCTAGCTAAAATTTTGATGTAACTTCATTTCTGTTTTCTTCACTTAATAATTTTTGGACGAGGGTTCACTAAAGGCACTATTGTTTAAGCAATGTATATTCGAAAAGCTCATTTTTTTGACTAATTTTCCAGAGTGTAACCTATTTTCCAGTCCCATTGAAGCACCGGGCACCCCTCCTACAGTTCCTGTCCTCGTTAAGCAGCTGTACAGCCTGATCTAACAACTCAACTTTGTTAACAAGAGAACTGATGACAAGAGACCTTGAAATGGGCTTCCTGTGATGGGTACAGTTGAATGCCAAAATATAAAAGAATGGGAATTCGCCCAAATTATTTTCAATAGAAAAATTGAGTTTGATCAGGCAAAATTTCTAAAAGGAATTTCACGAGGAGTGAAATATACAAGAGGTTCGTAATCTATATATTTTTGTTGTATGCTTAGTGCATAAGGACTGTTTTCATACAGTTTTGGCTATCAAAAGGCATTTACATTCCCTTTAGTTAGATTTGTATGTATATCATCTTTAATTTTAAAAGCACCCCTCCATACTAGTCATTCTTGAGCTATTGAATACAATCCGTGGAATATTTTGAGCCTGGGCCTTCAGGGGACTGTAAAGAAAAATATCAAAACAGAATAAGAACATTTACCAAATTTTATGGTTTTGTATATTATGTACAATCATTAGTTTCAAAAAAATATCTCTCCCTTTTTTCAAAAAATATCTATCCCTACTAACCGTTCCTGAGCTATTGAATTCAATACGTGGAGTATTTTTCAACCTGGAGCTTCAGGGGACTGTAAAGAAAAATATCAAAACAGAAGAAGAACATTTACTGAATTTTATGGTTTTGTATATTATGTACAATCATTAGTTTCAAAAAAATATCTCTCCCTTTTTTCAAAAAATATCTCTCCCTACTAACCGTTCCTGAGCTATTGAATTCAATACGTGGAATATTTTTGAACCTGGAGCTTCCGGGGACTGTAAAGAAAAATATCAAAACAGAAGAAGAACATTTACCGAATTTTATGTTTTTGTAAATCATATAGAATCATTAGTTTCAAATAATATCTCTCCCTACTAGCCATTCTTGGGCTAATGAATCAAATGCATGGATTATTTTTGAACCTGGACCTTCAAGAGACGATACAGAGCAACATCAAAACTAAAAAGCGCATAAACATTGCCTTGAGGCTGTTTTCGAGCTTAGCCCTTAAGGCGAATCTTACTTATTTTGATTCTGACGTTTAGTTATTTTGGATTTTTAGAATTTTGTAGGACTTAAAAATTTTAATTTTAATTTTGATTACTGATTATCAATTATTGATTACTGTTTTTCATACAGTTTTGGTTTATCAAAAAGACATTTACAATCTCTAAGTATTATCGATTTGTGTATAGATCATTGTTAGCTTATAAGAACACCTCAAATTTTTTCAGGACTTTTTGAGACTTTGGGACTTGGGGAGATTTTTGGGGAGATCTTTTTATTGCCCATATAATTTTTTTTCTTTAAAGCTTAGATATATTTTTTGATTTTCTTTTTTATCATTAGACGAAGTGAGCTCAACACATTTTGTAAATGTTTGATGTATTCGAATGAGAGTATATTGGTTTAAGGAAGTTCTCATGTGGTGTGGTTTTTGAATTTGCATTTTTAGTGGTCAATATGGACTTTAGTGAATTGCCATGCTATCAATGACATTCAAATTATATTATGTCTGTCTAAAAAAGATACATATGGAGTAGTTCGTTAAGACGATCGGATTATATGCATAGTTATATTGGAGTGATCCCACTATTCTATGAAGGTAGGAAGAAAATGTACACTATATATGATCAAGTAAAAGAAATATGTAGTTTTTTGGAAGTGAAACGTTTTTTTAAGGGAAATATGCCTAAGGATAATTGAAAAATGCGAACAAAATATACCACTATTCAAATTCTTAATGCATATATTACAAGACCCATTCCTTTTCAAAATATGTGCATAAGACATTTCAGGAAGAAGAATGAAACTCATAGTATAAATTGGGACCACACCAAGTAGTTAAAGAATGGTGATAAGTAATAATTGTTTTATGTAAATATGTGTCTTTCGATTGATAATAAACAAGTTTATTATGTAAAATCTTTTTTGGGGACTTGAATTTTTTTTTAGGGACTACCAATTGTTTTCATGTCTTAAAATGATATCAACTGTACTTACAACATAGTTCAGAATGATATCATTGTGAATAGACTTTTTCGGTTCATAGAAACATATGAATAGCTCTACTTTGACGAAACTTGAAGGTGCTAGCGGCAATGAAATAAAGCCTAGAGTACCTATTGTTAGACTACAAATGTCAAGAAACATCGACTAGCCACCGAATGGGATGAGTATTCTCAAGTAATAATGAATACCGCAGACAATAATATGAAGAATATTGCTAATACCACCAAGAAAATTAAAAACAAAGCAATTAAAAGCAAAACATTAGTGGACGTTAATTATATCATCGATATTTTAAAATAAGATACCAACATTGAATAGAATAATAGTAATGATAAAATGTGTGACGAGCTTGTAAGTGAAACCATGTTAAATGCCACATATGACCTCAAAACGAAATAAGTGCCAAGTCAAAATAAAACACGATGATTTTATTTTTGGAACGGACTCAAAATATTCAAAATTTTATGATGATATTGTACATTCCGTTATAACAATAAAAAAATATTTCATTGCATTACTTTGATATATTTTCAATTATTTTTAAGTAAATTTCTTTACCTAGAATTTCTTTTTGGATCTTAAGAGTATTTTTGAACTTAGAAACATATTTCATGTCTTAAAATGACTACATATTTATACCAAAGAAATTCACCTGGGATATATTCTAAATTTAAAATAAAAATAAAATACGAATTTTAACCACAATTTTCATGTTAGAAAAATATCAGGACATAGTTTGTGCATGATAAAGTTATCGTTGCGCTGAATATTAACAAATACAAATATTTGAACAATAAGAGAAGCAATAATGGAGATTTTATTGGAAATTTAAGCTTGCGTAGTCATGACAGTGAAATATTAAATTCATCTGGAGCATCGAAAAAAATCTACTGATAGTGGAAATGCGAGAGTAGAGTTTCCAGAGAAATTAGTGTTTAAAGATAATGTAATACAGAAACTAATAGTTGTCGATGAAGATCGAATTTCTTACTAATGGTTTAGGTAACACGTTGTTGAGGGATCCTATCACCATATTTTTGGTGTTAGTATTCAAATGAAAGCAAAGGGGAAAAGAAAGGCATATTGCTGAACCAATTTCATAACGTGTTTCTAATTTCAGCGTAAAAAATGCAATCTATATTATCATAATGTGGTAATAGACAGTGAAATCAAAAGTAAATGAAAAAGCCATTAGTAGACAATATAAAAAAATGGTATAAAGATGTATTGATAAAACAAAGCACCTGTAAACGTTGCTAGTATCTTGGACAGCTTACCATCATACACAGCTAAAAATTGTGTATGAGCCCAAAATAAAAATAAGCACCTCTTCAAGAAAAACAAAATAAAGTCTTTTGTGGGATGGATTCAAAGCATTCATTTTTGTATTGATGATACTACCCCCAAAAATATTAATCCCAAAAAAAAGCTTTTTATAATAAAATTGTTTATTATTAATAGAAAAACACATATATACACAACACCTTTGTTCTTGTCATCATTCATTACCACTAGGTGTGGTCCTAATTTATACTATGAGTTTTATTATTCTTCCCAAAATGTCCTATGCATGAATTCTGAGAAGGAATGTGTCTATTAAAGACAATAATTTAAGACAAAGTCATAATAAGTCTCTATGAAAGATATATTATAGTTCTTATGGTTATTAAAAATACATTATAGTTCACGTGTCATTAATAGCTTGACAATGTGCTAAAGTCCATATTAGGCACTAAAAACGCGCACTCAAAAATGACACCATACGAGGACACCAATACATTCAAAATCAAAAACACCAAACATTTCAAAAACACCAAACACCAAAAAATCCAAGTTCCAAAATAATTAGGGGTTTTCTTAAGACTAAAAATGATATACATACAATTCGGTAAAACTAGAGGATTCTTGATGTCTTTTTGATAAACCAAAACTGCATGAAAAACACTAATCAATAATAAAAGTCCTGATAAAACAAACAAAAAATTCAGAATCAGAATAGATAACATTCGCTTCAATGGCTAACCTCGTAAAAATCCCAAAAGCAGAGTTTATGCACTTTTTAAGTTCAATATTGCGCTTTTTAAATTCAATATTGCGCTTTGTCGGCCCCTGAAGGTCCAGGTTGCAAAATACTCAAGGGATTGGATACAATAAATAAAGGATGGTTAGTGAGGTGGGGTGTTTCATAAAACTAATGATTGTATATGGTATACAGATACATAAATTTCGGTAAATACTCTTTCTTAGTTTTTATATTATTTTTTTACCGTCCCCTGAATATCCAAGTTAAAAAAATTCCAATGATTGAATTCAATAGCTCAAGAATGGCTGGTAGGAAGAGGACCCTTTTAAAATTAATGATTATTTATGATTAATGCAATGAATTAAAAATCAAGAGGTTGTGGGCACCAAGCCATGGTAAATTGTTGAAAAAGCCAAAAACAGATAGTAGGATTGAGCGAGAGGCGACTCTGACCTAAGCTGTTATTAAGGTTGTATAAGAATGAAATAAGTTCATTTGTTAATAGATTAGTCTATCTATCTTCCACCCATGTGTCATTCCTATGAAAGAACTATGGTAGATAGTCATTTTTTATGTATTATATATAACCTTTAGTTTTAAAAATATCCTCACTACAAGCCATTCTTTAACTATTTAGTCCCATCCGTGGAATAATTTTGAACCTGGCCTTCAGGGACGGTAAATAGCAATTTCAAAACTAAAAGACATATAAACATTGCCTTTGAGTGGCTTACAAGCTTAGCCCTCTAGGTGAATCTCTTTTTTTTATTCTGAACATTTTCGACTTTTTTTTACTTAAAACTTTTAGGACCTAGAATCTTTTGGGACTTTTAAAACATTTACAAATTTACAAATTTCTAGGAGTTAGAAATTTGTATTATTGATTATTGATATTAACTGATTTTAAGCTAGGTTTGTTTGGGTTCAGTAAGCATGCAGGCCTGCTTACTGAACTTAAACGGACCTAGCTTAAAATCTGTTAACATAATTTAACATGGACCCAAAAAAAATCAATAGTGCTGCCTTATATATTACAGTCCTTGTCAAAGTTCGTTTTGGATATGTTACCTGATCATATTCAATTTGTTGCATAGCAACTTATTGTTGCATAGTAATGATAGTAACTTGTCGTTGTAACGCAATATTATGTCATCCCCAATTATTTTTAGAGATTCCCAACTTAACTAGCAGCCCTGGGGGGGGGGACTAAAAAAATAAATTCTGAAGAAAAAACCGTAACACATGCGTTTAAATTGCTTAAGTAAACATTTAACCATTACTTAACATCCAAGAATACTCCCTTTTGAATTAAATAACAACCAGGTATTATTGATCAATAACCAAAATACCTGCTGGTTACTAGGAAACCGTAGGATTTGGTTGCTAGGGTTTCGCATTAGCAAACAATTAGCTATTACGTAACAACCACACGTGGGCAATAAATAGATAATGAATAGCACCTGCGTCTTGCCCTGAAGGAGTTGCCTTTAAACTTTTCGTGATTAACGACGAAAAAGAAAAGAGTAGTACCTACGAACCTCGTCAAACTGCATACCAATATATTACATATATTTGTCTTTAGCTTTTCAAATCATAAACGACTAATACAAAATAACAAAAGTAAAAAATGTGTTCACTTGAAAACAAGAGCTAAGAGCTCATATGGCACTTGTGACGAGGCAAGAAAAGCTAAGAGCCAAGAGCTCATATGGTATGAGCTCTAACAAAATTCTAAGAACCAATAGATTGATTTAAAAGGAATATCAGAGGCTTAATACCAGTCGGGATTTAAAATAAGAGCTCTGAGTCACGATATCCTTCTAAATATCAAAATTCATTAAGATCCGATCACCCACTCGTAAGCTATAAATACCTTATTTTTTCAAATTTTTCCTCTTCCTTTAGCCCCCCAGATGGTCAAATCTGGGAAAACAACTTTATCAAGTCAATTTGTGCAGCTCCCTGACTCGCCTACCAATTTTCATCGTCTTAGCACGTCCAAAAGCACCAAATTCGCCAAAGCACTGAGCCCCACCCCCCAGCTCCCTCAAAGAGAGCGAATCCAGTACGGTTACAGAAATCACGTATCTACGACATTTGCTTATTCTATCCAACAAGCTTCATCCCGATTCCTCTACTCAGAGCGTTTTCCAAGATTTCCGATTTCCCCCTCCAACTCCCCCAAATGTTAACAGATCTGGTCGAGATTTGAAATAAGAGCTCTGAGACATGAATTCCTTCTAAATATGAAATTTCATTAAGATCCAGTCACCCGTTCTGAAGTCTAAAATACCTCAGTTTTTCTAATTCTTCCAAATTAATACCCCCCAGCTCCTCCAAAGAGAACGGATTCGTTCCAATTATGTCATTCACGTATCTAGAATTTGTACTTATTCTTCCCATCAACTTTCATCCCGATCTCTCCACTATAAGCGTTTTCCAAGATTTCTGTTTCCCTCCTCCAACCCTCTATGTCCCCGGATACAATTCACGTCAAAAATGGAGCATCTGAGACATAAGATCCTTCTATATATCAAGGTTCATTAAGATTCGATCACCTATTCGTAAGATAAAAATACCCCAATTTCCACGTTTTCTAAGAATTCCGGTTTCCCCCTCCAATTCCCCCCAATGTCACAGCATCTGGTCAGAATTTAAAATTAGAGCTTTGAAGCACAAGATCCTTCTAAATATCAAATTTCATTAAGGTCTGGTCACCCGTTCGTAAGCTACAAATACCTCATTTTTCCGAATTAACCCCCCCCCCCCAACACCACCAAAGAGAGCTGATCCAGTCCGGTTATGTCAGTCACGTATCATAGACTCGTTTTTATTCTTCTTTTCCAGTTTCATCCTGATCACCCTGCTTTAAGTATTTTCAAAAATTTCCAGCCCCCCTGACTGTCCCCCATGACGCAAGATCCAGTTGAAATTAAAAATAAGAGATCTGAATTACAAGGTCATTCTAAATATGAAGTTTCATGAAGATCCGATCAAATACGTGATTTTTTCTAATTTTTCAGAATTAACCCTCTCCTCCTTCATTAGATCGGATATGTTCCAATTATGTCAATCGAGTATCTAAGACTTTTTTATGGAAGCTTTTCCATGATTTTAGGTCCCCACCCTCACCCCCACAAACTCCCCCCAAAGTCACCAGATACGGTCGAGATTTAAAATAAAGCTTTGAGACAAGATATCCTTCTAAAAATCAAATTTCATTGAGATCCGATCACCCGTTCGTAAGTTAAAAATACCTCGTTTTTTTATTTTTCAGAATTAACCCCCTCCTCAGCTACCCCAAAGAGAGCGGATCCGTTCTGGTTATGTCAATCATGTATCTAGGACTTGTACTTATTTTCCCCACCAAGTTTCATCCCGATCCTTCCCCTCTAAGTGTTTTCCAAGATTTTAGGTCCCCCCCCCCCAATGTCACCACTTACGATCGGCATTTAAAATAAGAGCTCTGAGACATGATATCCTTCCAACCATCAAATTTCATGATGATCTGATCAACCGTTCGTAAGTTAAAAATACTTCATTTTTTTCTATTTTTCCTCATTAACTGGCCCCCCTCCCCCCCCCCCTCAAATGGTCAAACCGAGAAAATGACTATTTCTAATTTAATCTGTGCCAATTCTTGATACGCCTGCCAAATTTCATCGTCCTACCTTACCTGGAAGTGCCTAAAGTAGCAAAACCGGGACCGATAGACCGACAGACCGACTGAATTTACCATTACTATATGTCACTTGGTTAATGCCAAGTCCCCAAAAAAAAAAGAATCACCAGTGCAACAACACAAACACAGAAACAAAGCCACACCATGAAAAAAAAGACAGAAAGGGAAAGGATGACTGTTTTCCTACTTTAGTAATTTAAATAGATCAGTACTTGAACAAGGCCTTAACCTTACTTATCCATCCAATTACATAGGTCAAACAGCATAGCCTTACACAATCAAGGGCAAGGAATAGTCTATGGACATGTAGTCATTTCGTAAGCAAGTATTAGTCGTCATATACCGAATATTAAAAAAAAAAAAAAAATAAGACAAATAATTCAAAGGCGACCACCCAGCACAAGGGCCCAAATTAAGAATACACACTTGCCTATAGGATTTCAGCACTTTAAATTCTCTAACCAGGCAAGTGGCGTGCCTACCATATTTTCCCCATGGCATCCCCTTGCTAGGTATCACCCCCAAAATACATACCTATGAAAAAAAAATGTAAAACAACCAAATAAATCCAGAACTAGCTGATCATACCTTGATTTTGGTCCTCGAATATTTATGTTAATCTGAATGATCATACCTATGCACATTCTATATTATTACTGAACAATTATTAAAATGTGTACACTATATCAAATCGTCTCTATTGATGCAAATATAGCTTAAATAAAATTCATCGATATGAATGCAAATTAAGACCTTTTGAAAATACAACATGTGCAAAATTGTTCGGAAATCCACTTTCAAAAATAAGGCCAAACTCTTTAATAAGGAAAATCGAAATCAAGCAAAGATTTCGCTAAGTATTTCAAGGTAATTCTTTCGGTATTTATCTAAAAGTTCGTTATAATGAAAGCTAAATTTTTTAAATTGCTAGGTCAATTTATTTGCAGAGAAACCTATTAAAATCAATTTTTGGCTTAAAATTTTACATCTATTTTTAAATCAATATAACTGCTACAAATCCTTGCACATATAAGTAACTGTGAATAAAATTCCGAATATGTGATATCTGAGTACTTTCAGGGAACGGGAAATGAATCACTCCAAAATCAAAATCATCCGTTTTATTATACATTTTAAAACCTAAATTATTGTTATCAGAAATATTAATATTCTAATCTAAGAAATGCTTGTCTAGACCTGTGCCATGACTAGGCTCAAGAGTCAGCTCTGATGGATAAATATTTTTAGAAATATCAATAAATTCCCGACAGTTTAAAACCAAAATATCCTCTAAATATCGTTTTTATTTGATAAAACATGTTTTTAATTATTTGGATTATTCTTACCCATCATATATCTATATTCAAGTTGACTTAAGAACAAGTCAGCTATAAATAGGCTGGTAACCCCCCCCCCCCCCTTGAAATTCCTACAATTTGCTTATATATATATTACCAGTAAATCAAACAGTTCGTGGTAATAAATTGTAATAAGAAGCGACCCGGCTCAATAGTGACTAAAACTCAAAACACGAAATATTGATGCCAATAGCTACATTAAAAGAATTGCATTTTAATGCTGATTTTAAATATATGAGTTTCATCAAGTTTGTTTTTACCCATCAAAAGTTACAAGCCAGAGAAAATTTGCCTTATTTTAGAAAATAGGAAAAAACACGCCCTAAAACTCATAGAGTCTTAACGAAAATCCCAACATCACATTCAGCATATCAGAGAATGTAGACGTTTCAAGCTCCTATCTACAAAACTGGGGCATTTTAATTTATTGCCAGAAGGCATATCACGGATGCGTGTTTATTTTTTTTTTTTTTTTCCGAGGGTGATCGTATCGACCCAGTAGTCCTAGAACATTGCGACAGGGCTCATTCTGATGGAAACAAAAAGCTCTAGTGTCCTTTTTAAGAGACCAAAAAAATTGAAGGGCACCTTGGCCCCCTCTCCTGCCAATGATTTTCCAAAAGTCGCCGGATAAAAATTCTGAAAAAGCTATTTTATTGAACATAGTCTAAAAACCTTATAACTATGTCTTTGGGGACGATTTATATATAAAACAATGAAAAATAAATATGAAGAAGTTTTGGATTGGGAAAAGTACAGAGAAGCATTAAAACTTAAAACGAACAGAAATTATTACGTATGGGAGGGATTCACTTCCTCCTAATACCTCATTCTTTGCGCTAAAGTATTCTTAGTAATTTCAACCATTTATTCTACGGCATTGGTGATTCAGGGGCCATTCTTAAGGAATTGGGACGAAATATAAGCTTTAGTGAGAAGAGCGAGGAATTCACGAGGGGGCGACCCCCCTCATATAAGTAGAAGAAATATATGAATATAGAAGTTCGTTACGTAAGTTTTTCGTAAGTTACGTATATTTTTACTAGTAAAAACGTTCGTAAAAATTAAAAGTTCTCGTTGCCTTTTTAAGGAGCCGAAAATTGGAGGGTAACTGGGGCTCCTTCCCCACTCCTTTTCTTCTAAAAATTGTCCGATCAAAACTACGAGGAAGCGATTTAGCCAAATAAAAAATAATAAGGAAATTTCGTTGTAATTAGTCCTGTGCGGAGAACCAAAATCAAAACATGCATTAATTCAAAAACCTTCAGAAATTAAATATAAACAAAACAAGTGTTTTTAACTGAAAGTAAGGAGTGACATTAAAACTTAAAACAAACAGAAATTACTCCGTATATGATAGAGGCTGTTCTCTCTTCAACACCCCGCTCTTTACGCTAAAGTTTTTTAATGTTCTAAAAAGTAGAATTGAGAGAAAGAACTTTAGCGTAATGAGCGGGGTGTTGAAGAGAGAACAGGGGAACTTACATATTTCTTCATAAGTAAACCATTTACTCATATATGATGTAATTACTTCATTTCCAATATAGCACTTATAATATAGAATTGTATCTTTACGGACATCTTGTATCTTTACGGGTATGTTTATATTTGAAGATATCCAGATTCGTTGAGCAATGATCTGGTCATCAAACATCTCTTTTTCCTATAAAAAATAAACTTTTACACTCGCACATCTTTTATCGACAAAAACTACCTTTTTTTTGGCCTCTAGAAATATATATATATATATATATATATATATATATATATATATATATATATATATATATATATATATATATATATATATATATATATATATATATATATATATATATATATATATATATATATATATATATATATATATATATATATATATATATATATATATATATATATATATATAATAAATCTGGAAGCCAGCAAGTGAAAGAGTTTTACCAATATTCGTATAGGTGTGAAATAAGCTAGCAAATTCTGGATTTGGAAAAAAGAACCGACCAGGGAAACAAAACTATTTATACATGAATTTAAATTAAAAATGTATCGTCTTGATTGAGGTTTTACCGATTATCTTGGACACACAAAATAAGTAAGCTCAGGAAGCATTAAAGTGATTTTATTTAATTTTTGACTAAAAATATGCACTTCAAACGCTTAATTTATCACATCAGAATTTCTAATCATATTAGCTATGTCCCTGGCAGCGGTTTTGTTTACTATGGGACAAGGGGGAGTAACTGCCCCACCCAGACCAGGGTCCCCCCAGATCCGAGTTTTCTCCCCCAGCTGAAATTTAGTTTCCTCTAAAATCTTGTCCAAACTAAGTTAAATCTGGTTCCCCCCCCCCCCCCAGATCCGAGTTTGACCCCCCAGCTGAAATATAATTTCCTCCCAAATTATGTCCAAATTAATATAAACCTGCATGAATCAAGCAGAATCAGTTTTTATTAGTACATGCGTACCTTTATAATATTATAAAGTACATTTGTAGTAATTTTATAGTGCTAAAAATTACCTTTTTGGAACTATACGGCTCAATTTTTAGTTATTACTGTCATTTTCACTTGATTTAGGTAAATTGGCTCCAATTTTGCCCACCCCCCGCCCCCAGGATTTTGACGAAATTATGTCACTGTTCCCTAGTAGTTTTTTTTCTACCAGAGGAAAGATCGAAATATCAAGTTGCAAGAGCCATTTGTTTTCGATAATGCAAGTCCCTATAATAAAATAACAAATGATCATAAATCTAAAATTATAGGAACCAGCAGTTACAATCGACTCGTGCTTCATCGCCAAATAACAACATCTCTTAGAACTGTCCTGTAACTTTCGACGACTTATATATAAAATATAAAATCGTATATAATATAAAATTCAATAAGTGTAAAAATTAGTAAACATAAAATTATACAACAAAAAATATTTTAAAGCCTTTCGACACCCCTTTCCCCATCACAAGCAAACTACTGCGTGCGGTTCTGGTTGTGTTGAGCTGAACAAGGGCGTCCAGCAGATTCTAAATAGTAATCATTAAACGCTAGCTTTCAAATCAAAATTTCTTTTTTCTTCTTTTTTTTCAATTCTAGAATATGAATTTTTTTTTTTTAATCCTGTGCTTCCTTAACTGAAACCGCATGAAAATTAACCTTTTAAACGTATGTTGGCATGCTCTTCTTTTTGTTGCCACAACACTCAGTAGAAAGCTCCTATATCTTTCCGAGCATAGTGTATGGATGTTGTATTGCCATTGGCATAGTAGGGGATTTTTTATAGAGGATGGGTGACTGGGCAGTCAGTGGACGAAAATTTACCAGCTTTTGTCAAAATTTAACTTAAGCACTCACTGTTTAGGATTTCTCGACGGCAATATGATTCTTCTATCGAGGACACTGCCCCATCCCCAACCCTTAGCGAAGCTAAGTAAGATTAGCACCCATCAGAGGAGCAACGCATTTGAAAACAAATGTCTGAATTGTGTTGAAAAATTTATGAAATTTTCAACTAGAGATTCCAATAGAAAGTGCCTGGGCTCCCTGGATTCGGCACTGCCTGTTTAAAAAAAAAAGGAATAGCACAAAGTTTAAAAGTTATAAAGTTATTTACAGTACTTGATCAAGGACAGTTCTCCTTGAAAAAAATATCTTAAACCTGGGGATACAAATCGACATTACTCTCTTAAAACTGACCTACAATTACAAACTGAATAAAACTTAATTAAATGAGTGTGCTGGATGGCTTCACCAAAATACTTATTACCACAATTTCGGGTTTCTTAAAATACACCTTTAAGCTTGAAAAGGCAGCATAAGACACAAATAAAACAGTTACAAAGAATCAAACAGTTCGTGGTAACGAACTAGTAAGGAACGAGATTGTTATTAGTAACTAGTAACAATAGCATTAAATAATGTGATAAATCAGCATTAAAATTCAAAAGAATTGAATTTTAATGCTGATTTTAAATATACAAGTTTCATCAAGTTTAGTCCTACCCATCAAAAGTTACAAGCCTGAGAAAATTTGCCTTATTTTAGAAAATAGGGGAAAACACCCCCTAAAAGTCATTGTATCTTAACAAAAATCACACTATCAGATATAGCGTATCAGAGAACCCTTTTATGGAAGTTTCGAGCTCTTATCTACGAATATGTGGAATTTTGTTGTGTTTTTTTTTCCATGGAGGAATTTGTCATGGGAGAAGAAAATTTCCAGTAAGGGGGCGCGGGATTTTCTAGCATTATTTAAAGAATAACAGAAAAAAATATGAAAAAGTTTTTCAACTTAAGGAGCAGCATCAAAACTTAAAACGAACAGAAAATATTACGCATATAAGGGGTTCACCTCCTCCTAATACCTGCCTCTTTACGCTAAAGTATTCTTAGTAATTTCAACTATTTATTCCACTGCCTTTTTGATTTAGGGGTTATCCTTAAGGATTTAGGACATAATTTAAGCTTTAGTGTGAAGAGCGAGGTATTGACGAGTAGAAAAACCCCCTCATTTACGTAATAACGGATATAGAAGTTCGTTACATAAGCTAATTCGTAAGTTACGTATATGTTTTACCAATGAAAACTTTCGTAAAAAACTAAACGTTCTAGCTGCCTTTTTAAGTAAACAAAAAAATTGGAAGGCAACTGGGCCTCCTCCCCCGCTCCTTTTTTCTCAAAATCGTTCGATCAAAACTATGCGAAAGCCATTTAGCCAAAAAAAAAAAAAAATATGCAAATTTCGTTTTAATTATTCATCTGCGGAGAGCCGGAACCAAAACATGGCCTTAAAAACATTCAGAAATTAAATGACAAAAACAAGTTTTTTAACTGAAAGTAAGGAGCGACATTAAAACTTAAAACGAACAGAAATTACCCCGTACATGAAAGGGGCTTCCCCCCAACACCCCACTCTTTACGCTAAAGTTATTACTGTTTTAAAAAGTAGAGTTGAGAGAAAGAGGCAAACTTTAGCGCAAAGAGCGAGGCGGTGAGAAGGGAACAGGTCCTTTCGTATACGGGGTAATTTCTGTTCGTTTTAGTTTTAATATCGCTCCTTACTTTCAGTTAAAAAACTGTTGTTTTTTTAAATTTAAGTAAATTTAGTAATGGTTATCGGGAAGTGTACAGACATTTTCGGGGTGATTTTTGGTTGGGGGAGGGGATGATGGAGGGGGGCTACGTATGGGATGTTTCCATGGAGAAATTTTTCATGGGGGAAGAGAAAATAAATATGAAAAATATTTTTCAACTAGAAGTAAGGAACAGCATTAAAACTTAGAACGAAAAGCAATTATTATACATATGAGGGGTTCACCTCCTCCTAATACCTAGCTCTTTACGTTAAAGTATTTTTAGTACTTTTAACTATTTATTCTACGGCCTATGTGATTCAGGGGTCATTCTTAAGGAATTTGGACAAAATCTTAGTTTTAGCGTAAATACCGGTGCATTGAAGAGGGAGCAAACCACTTCATATACGTTATAAAAAACATAGAAATATAGAAGTTCATTACGCAAGTAAATTCGTGAGTTCTGTATATTTTTTATTTAAAAAAGCGTTAAAAATTGAAAGTTCTAGTTACTTTCTAAGTAACCAAAAATAATGGAGGGTAACTACGCCTCCTCCCCCGGTTCTTTTTTCTCAAAATAGTCCGATCAAAACTACGAAAACTATGTTTAGCCAAAAAAAAAAAAAAGAAAAAAATATGAAAATTTTGTTTTAATTATTCATGTGCGGAGAGCAAAAATCAAAACATGCATTAATTCAAAAACGTTAAGAAATTAAACAAAAAAAAACAGTTTTTTTAATTGAACGTTAGGAGAGACATTAAATCTTAAAACGATCTGAAATTACACCGTATATGAAAGGGGCTGTTCTCTCCTCAACGCCCCGCTCTTTACGCTAAGGTCTTTTACTGTCTTAGAAAGTAGAGTTGATAGAAAGATTCAAACTTTAGCGTAAAGAGTGGGGTGGTGAGGAGGGAACAGCCTCTTTCCTAAACAGAGTAATTTCTGTTCGTTTAATGATTTAATGTCACTCCTTACTTTCAGTTAAAACAAAACTTTTTTTTTATTTGATAACATACAGAAGTCAAACATCCAATTTTGTTCTGATCTGAAAGATCAGAATCAGGACCCACATAAGGCGTGATTCAATACCCCCAGTTGTCTCTGTCGAAATGTAAACGACTGTGTCTACTCATCTGTAATTCTTAGTTGAAGCATAGAACGACTATCAATCAAATAAGGGCTTTGCATATTCATCAACCCCAAATTCTAAAATATTCTCCCTTCTAGAAACAAATATAAGCAAACTATAGAAAAAAGACTAAGGCTTTAAGCTCACAGTGAAAATTTTCACGGCAGCCTTTTTTCTTATTGATTGCCAAAAAATTCAACTGGTTTACTTAAGTGTTGAGTGAGTGATAGAAGAAACGTCATGAACAGAGCGATAGGTCGGTTCAGTTTTTTTTTTCATTGATTTATTTTTAGATTATTTTGAACATGGGTAAAAATATTTTTTTCAAATATGTTTTTTCTGGCTTGAGCCCAGGAATAAAACTTCAAGAAAAATACTACTATTCTGCAGTTTACAATCTCAAAGTCAAAATCAATAAATACTAGGCATTTTTTACAGTATGTGTTAATTCGAGCTTGAAATTTAGAAATTTGAAAAGAAAATATGAAAGGCCTGATCAATAAAGTTTGTAAAAAAAAAAAAAAGAAAAAAAAGAACCCTAGCATGTGTCAATATCTGATTAATTCTTACAATTTACCTTAAACTTCAGCCCAGGAATAAAACTTCAAGAAAAATACTACTATTCTGCAGTTTACAATCTCAAAGTCAAAATCAATAAATACTAAGCATTTTTTACAGTATGTGTTAATTCGAGCTTGAAATTTAGAAATCTTGAGATTTTTTTAGCATGTGTCAATATCTGATTAATTCTTACAATTTACCTTAAAAATAAATTTGCATTACTTTGTTAAGGCTGTTTGCTGAAGCTATTTCAATAGAAACTGCTATATGAAGAAATACCGTATTAATATGAAGGGATATTAGGATATGAAGAGATAACAGGAGGGACACGCTGAAAGTGCTAGAGGTGTGTGGTGTCTGGCACGAAGTGTACCTTTGTGGGTGCAAAGACTAATGGAGTTGACAAAAAGTAGCACTCTGAGACGTTTACCATGTGGTTTCCAAGGGTCAAGCCCTCGTGGTAGGGTAAAGACCCAAGACCCAAACTCAGCCCCCTGCCCCTAGTACTGCCCTAATGATGCATATTGATTTTTGAATTAATGCTGGAAATTAAAAATCTTGGAGGCAGGGTCTCGGGGCCAAACAGCCAATGCTGTAGAATGTAGGTTATATTGGCTTTATTGTCTATCCGAAAGACCTTTGACAAATATATGTTGAGTATTTAACTTTAATTATTCACAGCAATATTTGTCTAATACCGAAATATAACTAATACAAATCTGAATCAATTAAAATTTTTCATGGAATATTTTTAGCCAATCCGAAAACCCTATAAAAAGCTTAAAGTCTCTGTGTTGATACGATCTCAGTGTAATTTAGGTCTTAAGAACATTGTACTGACAAACCGTAGAGAATTGTTGTTTTTCTGTTCTTTTGTAATTTCTGTATTTGTTTCTGGACGATGTTTGCATTTGTTTCTCGACTTTGACGATGGGCCAGGTTGTGTTTAATAATTATATATGTCAAAGAACAGCTATTAGAAATGAAAAGTGTATTTAATAAGAAAGCTCCTAATTTTAAGTGGGCAAAAAACAGAAAAAGGCTAGACAACCAAATATATCAACCAGGGTTCATCTGGAATATGTCTTATGCAAATTTTGGTGTTGCGGCGCTTTGAATCTGTTACCCAGGATTAGTAACATACTTGTCATGATAACATTTTGTAACCACTACTCCTAAAAACTGTTTATTACGCTACCAGACCATATGAGGTTAACAAAGCTGCATATGCCCATGACAGTATAAATTTTCATGTCATCGACATTAATTTCAATGTCATTGTTATTCAATATTAACAAAATATTATCACCTAGTTCCCACTAGCAACAGGATTGGAAGCAACAAAGCTAGCAGTACGCACAAGGTAATGGAGAAGGACTGACACGGCTTGGATTTTTATGCAGATTTTAAATACATAAGTTTCATTAAGTTTAATCCTATCCATCCAAAGTTAAGAGCCTGAGAAAATTTGCCTTATTTCCGAAAAATGCGGAAACACACCCTAAAAGTCATAAAATTTAAATGAAAATCACAACATCAGATTCAGCGTATCATAGAAGCCTACTTTAAGAGGTATTAAATAAAAAAAAACAAGTTTTTTAAATGAAAGTAAGGAGCGACATTAAAACTTAAAACGAACAGAAATTACTCCGTATATGAAAGGGGCTTTTCCTTCTCAACACCCCGCACTTTACGCTAAAGTTTGACTCTTTCTCTTAACTCTACATTTAAAAACGGTAAAAAAAAAACTCATTCTAACGGAAATGAAAAGTTCTAGTGCCCTTTTTAAGTGACCAAAAAAATTGGAGGGCACCTAGGCCCCCTCCCACGCTAATTATTTTCCCAAAGTCAGCGGATCAAAATTCTGAGATAGCCATTTTGTTCAGCGTAGTCAAAAAACGTTATAACTATGTCTTTAGGGACGACTTACTCCCTCACAGTCCCCGTGGGAGGGGTTACAAGTTCAAAACTTTGACCAGTGCTTACATATATTAATGGTTATTGGGAAGTGTACAGGCGTTTTCAGGAGGATTTTTTGGTTGGAGGCAGGGGTTGAGAAGAGGGGGATATGCTAGGGGAACTTTCCATCGAGGAATTTGTCATGAGGGAAGAAAATGTCCATGAAGGGAGCGCAGGATTTACTAGCATTACTTAAAAAAAAACAATGAAAAGGTTTTTTTTTCAGCTGGAAGTAAGCAGCAGTATTAAAACTTAAAACGAACAGAAATTATTACCCATGTGAGGGGCTCACCTCCTCCTAATACCTCGCTCTTTACGCTAGAGTATTTTTAGTAATTTCAACTATTTATTCTGCGGCTTTTGTGATTCAGGGGTCATTCTTAATGAATTGGGACAAAATTTAAGCTTTAGTGTAAAGAGTGAGGTACTGACGAGGGGGGCGAACCCCAAAATCAAAACATGCATTGATTCAGAAACGTTCAGAAATTAAATAAAAAAAACAAGTTTTTCAAATGAAAGTAAGGAGCGACATTAAACATTCTAGGACAACTGGGTCGATACGATCACCCCTGGGAAAAAAACAAAAAACAAAAAAACAAATAAACACGCATCCGTGATCTGCCTTCTGGCAAAAAATATGAAATTCCACATTTTTGTAGATAGGAGCTTGAAACTTCTACAGTAGGGTTCTCTGATACGCTGAATCTGATGGTGTGATTTTCGTTAAGATTCTATGACTTTTAGGGGATGTTATCCCCTATTTTCTAAAATAACGCAAATTTTCTCAGGCTCGTAACTTTTGATGGGTAAGACTAAACTTGATGAAACTTATATATTTAAAAGCATCGAAATCCAATTCTTTTGATGTAGCTATTCGTACCAAAATTCCATTTTTTAGACTTTTGGTTACTATTGAGCCGGGTCGCTCCTTACTACAGTTCGTTACCACGAACTGTTTGATCAAGCTCCTATCGGCCAAAATGTGGAATTTTGTATTTTTGCCAGAAGAAAGATCACGGATGTTTGTTTATCTGTTGTTGTTTTTTTTCCAGTGGTGATCGTATCGACCCAGTGGTCCTAGAATGTAACAAAAGGGTTCATTTTAAAGAAAATTTAAAGTTCTAGTGGCTTTTTTCAGAGACAAAAAAACTGGAGGACAAGTAGGCAACCTCCAAACCTTATTTTTCCCAAAGTCACCAGATCAAAATTTTGAAATAGTCATTTTGTTCAGCACAGTCATAAAAATCTAATAACCATATCTTTGAGGATGACTTAATCTCCAACAGTCCCTAGGGAAAGGGCTGCAATTTATGAGCTTTGCCCATTGTTTATACATAGTATTGGCTACTGGGAAGTATACTGACGTTTTCAGGGGGATTTTTGTTTTGGTGGAGGGGGGGTCGAGGGGAGGCATTTATGTGATAAAATGTTCCCATGGAGGAATTTATTATGGGGAAGATATTTTTCATGAAGAGGGTACTGGATTTTTCCAACGATTATTAAAAAACAATGAGACATTAATTACAAAAACATGGGTTTTTCAACTCAAAGCATGGTGCAACATTAAAACTTATCATGAACAGAAATTGTTATATATATGAGGGGGTTCGTCCCCTACTTAGTACCTTGCTCTTTATGCTAAAGTATTTTAGACGAGGGGGTGACCCCCATAATAAACTTAATAAAAATGTACTAATATAAAAGTCTGTTGTGGTAGTTAATTTGTAACTTACGTACATTTATTACTAATAAAAACGTTCGTAAATAAAATTAAAGGTTCTTGGGGCTTTTTTAAGCAAACAAATAAAATTGAAGGGCAACAAGGTCTCCTCCCCGCCCCCTTTTCTCGAAATTGTCTGATCGAATTAACATATAAAATTAATATGTAAATTTAATTTTAACTATTCATGTACGAGCCAAAAGAAAAATATGTATTAATTAAACAAGAGCTAAGAGCTCATATGGCACTTGTGACGAGGCGAGAAGAGCTAAGAGCCAAGAGATCATATGGTATGAGCTCTAACAAAATTCTATGAATCAATAGATTGATTTAAAAAGGAAAAAAGAGGCTTAATGCCGGTCAGGATTTAAAATAAGAGCTCTGAGTCGCAATGTCCTTCTAAATATCAAAATTCATTAAGATCCGATCTCCCACTCGTAAGATATAAATACCTGATTTTTTCTAATTTTTCCTCTCCCTTTAGCCCCCCAGATGGTCGAATCTGGGAAACGACTTTATCAAGTCAAATTGTGCAGCTCCCTGACACACCTATCAATTTTAATCGTCCTAGCACGTCCAGAAGCACCAAACTCGCCAAATCACTGAACTCCTCCCCCCAACTCCCCCAAAGAGAGTGAATCCAGTACGATTCTGTCAATCACGTACCAAGGACATTTGTTTATTCTATCCACCAAGCTTCATCCCGATTTCTCCACTCCAAGCGTTTTTCCAAGATTTCCCCCTCCAACTCCCCCCAATGTCAACGATCTGGTCGGGATTTGAAATAAGAGCCCTGAGACATGAATTCTTTCTAAAAATCAAATTTCATTAAGATCCGATCATCTATCCGTAAGATAAAAATACCCCAATTTTTAGATTTTCCAAGAATTCCGGTTTCCCCCTCCAACTCCCCCCAAGGATCTGGTCGGAATTTAAAATCAGAACTTTAAAGCACAAGATCCTTCTAAATATCAAATTTCATTAAGATCTGGTCACCCTTTCGTAATTTACAAATACCTCAATTTTCAAAATTACCCCCTCCCCCCACTTCCACCAAAGAGAGCAGATGCGGTCCAGTTATGTCAGTCACGTATCTTAGACAGGTTTTTATTCTTCCCATCCACTTTCATCCTGATCTCTTGGCTTTAAGTATTTTCTAAGATTTCCGCCCCCCCCCCAATTACGCTTGATTCGGTTGAAATTTCAAATAAGAGATCTGAGTTACGAGGTCCTTCTAAATATGAAGTTTCATGAAAATCCGATCACTCCTTCGTAAGTTAAAAATACGTCATTTTTTCTTATTTTTCAGAATTACCCCCTTCCCAATAGATCGGATCCGTTCCAATTATGTAAATCACGTATGTAAGACTTCTGCTTATTTTTCCCACCAAGTTTCATCCCGATCCCTCCAATCTAAGCGTTTTCCATGATTTTAGGTTCCCCCACCCCAAACTTCCTCCAACGTCACCAGATCCAGTCAGGATTTAAAATAAGAGCTTTGAGACACGATATCCTTCTAAACATAAAATTTCATTGAGATCCGATAACCCGTTCGTAAGCTAAAAATACCTTATTTTTTCTAATCTTTTCCTCCCTCAACTACCCCAAAGAGAGCGGATCCGTTCCGGTTATGCCAATCATGTATCTAAGGCTCGTGATTATTTATTCCACCAAGTTTCATCCCGATCCCTCCACTCTAAGCGTTTTCCAAGTTTTAGGTTTCCCCCTCCCACCTCCCCCCCCCAGTGTCACCAGATCCGGTCGGGATTTAAAATAAGAGCTCTAAGACACGATATCCTTCTAAAAATCAAATTTCATTGAGATCCGATAACCCGTTCGTAAGTTAAAAATACCTCATTTTTTCTAATTTTTCAGAATTCTCCCCCCCCCCAACTACCCCAAAGAGAGCGGATCTGTTCCGATTACGTCAATCATGTATCTGGGACTTGTTCGTATTTTCCCCATCAAGTTTCCTCCCGATCCCTCCACTCTAAGTGTTTTCCAAGATTTTAGGTTTCACCCCCTCCAACTCCCCCCAATGTCATATGATTCTGTCGGTATTTAAAATAAGAGCTCTGAGACACAATATCATTCCAAACATCAAATTTCATTAAGATCCCATCACCCATTCATAAGTTAAAAATACTTCATTTTTTTTATTTTTTCCGAATTATCCGGCCCCCCACTCCCCCCCCCCAGATGGTCAAATTGGAAAAACGACTATTTTTAATTTAAGCTGGTCCCGTCCCTGATACGCCTGCCAAATTTCATCGTCTTAGCTTACCTGGAAGTGCCTAAAGTAGCAAAACCGGGACCGACAGACAGACAGACCGACAGAATTGGCGATTGCTATATGTCACTTGGTTAATACCAAGTGCCATAAAAACGTTCGGAAATCAAATAAAAAAATAAGTTTTTCCAATTGAACGTAAGGAGCAACATGTAAATTTGAAACAAATAGAAATTATTTTGTATATGACGTGGTTCATCCCCTCCCCAACGCCTCATTTTTTACGCTAAAGTATTTTTAGTAATTCTGAAAGAGCTATTTATTCTAATTAAACGGCCTTTGTGAATAAAGGGTCCTTCTCAAGGAATTGGAACAAAATTCAAACTTTACTGTAAAGAGCGAGGTATTGACGAGGGGGCGGACCCCCTCATAAACTTAACAAAATACACGAATATAGAAGCTTGTTTCGTAAGTTAATTTGTAAGTTGCATATATTTATTGTTGCATATATTATATATATTTATATATATATATATAAAAACACCAAAATTTCGAATTTTACTGAACAGCTTTTCGGAAGTTTACTTCAAAGAAATTGAACATACCTCATAGTTTCTTTTCCAAATTATATCAGGTTGTGGATAGCCGGTTGCCATACACTTCAGTGTCACCTGGTCATCTTCTGGCGCCACAATCATGGACTTGACAGCGCTCACTTTAGGAGGAACTGAAAATCGAACTAAATTGGAACAACCACTTATTTTATAACCATTATAGGTTGATAGCCCCAAACAGAATACAATTATGTACAAATTCAAGGTTTTGAATCAGAGGCTAGGTCATCAGCACTGTTTTGCGTATTTATGACCTCAAAGTAAACACTAAATATAATAGAATGTATAAAGTATATATATTTTATACATACCTTAAAGTATATAATAAATATAACTGAAAATAAATATAATCTTAGGTGTTTCATCGGGTTTACATCACGACAAAACTACACATTTTGAAAACATCCCAGCAATCCCCTCGATCCCAGCAATTTCCTATACGATGCTTTGCTAACCCCACGTGCTTAAAACATTTGATTAAAAAAACGTATTTCTGCCATAGAGCTCATAGTATACACAAACATTGTCTCTACGAAACATAAATTGAACAAATGGAATTCATACCCTTTTTTTCTCATTTTGATTGATTAAATGGACATTGAGTTTAGTTGAAAAAGCCTTAATCTGAAGCCATAAATAAGAAGCCGAGGGCGAGCTCACACAGGATCTATTGTTTATACATTCCGTTCAGGACATAATGGTTTTCGGATCATTAAAAACAACACACATAGTGCTTTTACGCTTAATAATGGTTATAAGTGATAGCGGAACAAATGACCTCCCTAACTTAAACAAGTATAATTATATTTAATTTTCTTTGATTCTTATTTAAGTAGCTTTGCATGATTCTACTTTATGGTCTAATTTAATATAAGAGAAGGACTAGTTTATTAGGGAAACAAAACCTCGCAAAAATAGTCAGTCATTAAGATCTAGGGAGCCTTTGTGGCTAAAATACTAAACAATATCCTTTATAATAGAATCCGAAAAAAATGGAAAATAATTAGCGCGAAAAACCCACACTGAGAGTTACATAAGTGTTGGAATCCTTTTAACTCTAGCAAATGCATGAACTATACTCACAAGATGACATGATTTAAAAAAAAAATCAAACATGTAAATTCACTTATAAGCGCCCAAAAGGGGGAAGAAGATATGATCTGGGAAGTAAAAAATGTTGTGTCGCGATATGATATAATACATTTTCTTAAAATTATTTTTAAAACTGTGAGTGTCATCAACACTTTGAATACTATTTGGAAATTTGGATCAATTTTTGGACTCTGGACATGAATGGCATCCCCCCCCTGGAAATTCCTACAATTTGCTTATATATATTACCAGTAAATCAAACAGTTCGTGGTAACAAACTGTAGTAAGAAGCGACCCGGTTCAATAGTGACCAAAACTCTAAAAACAAAATTTTGATAACAATAGCTACATAAAAAGAATTGCCAAATTTCCAAATAGTATTCAAAGTGTTGATGACACTCACAGTTTTAAAAATAATTTTAAGAAAATGTATTATGTCAGATCAATTTTTGGACTCTGGACATGAAAAAAGAATTCTGAGCCTGCTGAGGATGGTATTGACATTATCACTAGCCTGAATAGCATTATGAAAATGAATAATATTTCCAAAGACGCGCACACTAACAACAGTTCCCAATGTTATTACAAAAACAGATTGTTGTATAAACTCAACAATGCTAAAGAAAATAAACAAATATATTGGTACAATGCATTTATATTTCAATTTATATTTATATTTCAATGCATTTATAAAGAGTCCAAACTGATATACTGCTATGTTTATTTGCCAAAGTACGTGTTAAGTATTATCTTAAGTTGTATGTAGATTAGACTTTGATTTTAAAAGGTATATAGGGATAATTGCAGCAAAAACTACAAGGAATACTGGCATTATACATAAGCGAAAAAAAAATATTCTCCCTATATCCAATCTTTGCACCATGTGTTTTTTCACGCTTTCCACCCTTATTTATTCGACTGCTGTCATTGACTTTTTTTTATCAAACATAAGTTGTGTTTTGCGCCCATATACGAATTTTTAATGCAAATTACCATATTTTACAAATATTTAGACTTAACGAAATATCCCTACCTCCAAATACCGTTCAATGAAACTGCGTTGACAACCTCTGATTTTCAAACAAAGAGAGATTATTCAAATAGCCAGTGTGCAACCTATTGAAACACAAAGGCTGAGTAATATTTTATTAGAAATATATTTCAAATGTCAATTCTAGCAGTAAAATTGGTCTTAAAATCCAATTTCCTTCTGAAAAAAAATTTTGTTTTACCATTTTTGTAAGCGAATAGTGATGGTTTTAATTAGATTCCATCTGTGAACTGCAGTTTTATTCTAGCGTAGGGACAGTACCCGTCTTAGAACCATTTACTGAAACATTATATGGATTTCAAAATGATAAACATTAATTAAATATAAAAGGACCCTCTCTCCCAAAACTGGACTCAAGCTTTTCTCTCTTCTTTTTAATTGGAACTTTCTGGATGGCACGTTTTAAAATGGAACTTCTATTCTTTGGAAACTTTGAAACTTCAATAATTTTACTTTTGTTAAATAATCAACATTAATGACACTGTTAATGAGTTTTTTTTTAACGAAGCATTGCAAAAATATCAATTAAAAATGCTGTTCCTTAAGCCCAAATACCTGATTTCAAAGTTTTTCTCTTGGAATGAGATAACATGCTCTCCAGAGTTCATTTATAGTAGGTCTTAACACAATGACACTGGTCACCCTTTAAGTCGCTTATATGTCTTCTAGCAAGTAAAGAACATCAACAAAGATTGGAACAAAATGCTTCTGTTATTCATAGGCCAAAGCCTCATTGACACATAACCTACACTACCGGATCAAGCATTTAGACTAAATTATTCATATACATGTCGTGGCTTTTACAATCATAAAAATACCTTTTATTTGAAAATATATTTAACACTTATTTTCTCTCTCCTTGAAACTGTGAGATATACCGTTTAAGCATTGAAACAGTGACACATTATGCTCTATGCTTCCGGTGAAACACGTGATTTTACGGCAACACTATAGCTATAATTTGTACTAAAAAGATGAGATCCATCTATCACTGCATCCATTACTGTTTCAGATCCATCAATTCACTAAGTTTTTTTCTTAGACTTACTAAGACCTTGTCTTAGAAAACAGTCTAAAATGATTGAAAAAAGCCTATTTTTCTTTTTTCAATGGTTTTTAACAAACATTAAGGTAATTCCTTATCTAAATAAAAAAGAAATGCGAAGGTTATTTACAAAATATAGTTCTGTAGCTGGATAAAGCTGAGTTTCATCCATCCAACGATGTTGCATTAAAACATAAATATCGTAGAACTGCAATTTAATTACAAATCAAAAACATATATTGCCAGGAGCATAAGCCCAAAACAATAGAAGAATAACTTTCAGGTATCATTCGAAAGCACTTACTATAAGCTTTGACGGCATAAGCTATACTTCCCCTGCTAAAAGGAGAGTGGCTGGGAGGAGAGCAATCATAAATACCGAAATAACCAGGACTTAAATCCTCAATGGTAAGGTTTCCATCCCTTGATATTCCAAATCTTGGATCTGCGGTTATCTGTAAATAAATAATGAATTACACTAGATTATCGATTAATATACTAAAACGTTCAAGTCTTCATGAATACACACAGGGAACTCGTTGAAGGTCCACCTCCTTGAAAAAATGTTGTCTAAAATTGCAAGTTTTCAATCCATCTACTTACAAAGTTCATTTAATGTCTCCAGTTCTATATTTGGATATAAGTACATCAATGACCATTTTTCAACTCTAGTAGTACTCTGAGGCAACTACTTGCACGTAATTTTTATTTATTACATAATTGATGCTGCGTAATCCATCTTATCTGAAATAATTTCCGTAATAATCATTCATTTTATTATTTCATAATATTCATTTTGTACGGTCTATAGTTTTCAATATATAGTAAATTTTCTTGTATCCCAAATTCTTAAAACGTATTGTGGGATTGATGTTCCAAAATTTTTAATTTTCTCTTTTCAAATTCTGAATATGTACAACTTTTAGTAGTACATAATTAGTCGTACATAAGTGTACGACTCTAGTAGTACATAATTGATGCTGCGTAATCCATCTTATCTGAAATAATTTCCGTAATAATCATTCATTTTATTATTTCATAATATTCATTTTGTACGGTCTATAGTTTTCAATATATCTTGTATCCTTAAATTCTTAAAACGTATTGTGGGATTGATGTTCCAAAATTTTTAATTTTCTCTTTTCAAATTCTGAATATGTACGACTTTTTTTTTTTTATTTTGTTTGCTTTATCCTCCAAGCCTTCAAAAATAAAAACTCTCACGAAATACCCACAAAAAAGTTAAATAAGAATCAAAGAATTTAAATAAAATTTGATTTGTTAAGGTAGGGAGGTCATTTGTTCCACTGTTTTGCGCTTTTTTAAGTCTTCAAAATAAAGCACAAAATAATTGTGCTTTATTTTGGACATTGGTAAGTCCAATCAATTTTAATCCCTTACAAATGGTTTTAGTTTTAGATAAAAAAAAAGAAAATGTTATCTTATTTGCTACATAATTGTTGTGAATTTCCTGTTCCTACTACTTACTCAGTGTCCCAGATTTGTTTTAAAAGATGTCGTTATTAAGGATGGTTCCACATAAAAAGACAAAACCGAAAGCTTCTTGTTACTTACTATAAAACGAGAAATTTTAGCCCACATACACAAAGCACATGCATAGAGGGAGAGGAGCTGTTGGATTTATCAACAACCCATTTTATGCCTCCAATAATATAGAATGAGCCCACTTGCATGATTTTGCTTCGGACAAGGTGAGATTCACCTGCCTTCCGGTATAGAGAAAGTAATGGTGGGACGAGGAGAAAAGGGATACTTGAGGGGTCATTGGACCGATTAGTACTTCCTAATAATTTATGCTTAAAATTTGTATGAATTTTATGTTGAAGTCAAAACCAGTATACATTGTCCCTTCGGTCCATGGTATCCACTTTTAGCCACCAGTTCAAGAAACAAATGAGATCCTTGGTCGTTTTTCTTTAGCAGGGTCCTTATATAGTTTCTTTTTTCCGGTGCGTATTACTACAAAACATTTGTCACCTTCTTAAAATTTCCAAAATTGTGCAACAGTAGGCCTACAAGCTTTTAAAATAGTATAGACCTGCGGCAAAAAGACAATTGCATCTCTCTTAGTTCAAATTTTGATTTCTTGCTTCGAGCCAAATTTATAATATAACTGTAAAGAAGGAAGCAATAGGAAACCTCCTGCTTTGTCATAAATGAGAGAAATATTCATGTCGGGATGCACATGTGACACCATTTCTCTACCTCAAAAGCTCTTATGCGTATTTCTCTTTCTCAGGCATAACACATTTCAACCACTTTTGGATTTCTATTTGATTTTTTTTTGGGGGGGGGTGCCCACATCGATCTAATTTTTACTTTTATTTGGCTTGTTAGTTATTCTTGAGTTGGGAGAGGGTGCTGTAATTATTTTTTCCCGGTTATCACCAATTCTACAAGCGGTTGTTCATAGACTACAGATGTAAACTTCAACTTACACTCTGTTAGCTCTGGTTCAAGGGCAAGTAAAAACCCTCGTTTTGGTCCCAGGCAAAAAAATAAGAAAACGATAGGATAAAATTTTGTTAAAGCCAAAAACAACCAGATACACAAAGAAGTAAAAATAATACAAACCTACATCAGAGATCTCTGCTCTTCCGATTCATATATGAATGAAACACTTTGTTTAATCAATAAAATAAGACTTCCTTTTAATATACATATTTCCCTTGTACCTTGTACTTTAATATATAAATATTTCTTATCTTGCCTATGCGGATGATATTCTTTTGATCAGTAGGACTAAAAAAGGGCTCTCTTTGTCTGTCTCAACAGTAGCATCTAAACTTCATGCGATTGGACTTTCTTTTAATCTTTCAAAGTGTGAATATCTTTCATTTAATAGTAATTTCACTACTCCTCTAATCTGTGGATCTTTTTCTATCCCGTCGGTTTCTTCATTTTGGTGGCTGGGAATTAATGTTAGTAAAACACTAAAATCCTTACGGAATATCGCTTTTGCTGATTGCAAGAAGAAAATCCAATTAAGTTACTGTAAAATTGTTGCTAACCGAGGTAGATACAATAGAAAGTCTCTTGCTAAATTATTCTCAGTTTTTACAGATCATTCGGTTTTGTTTCTTTCTGGTATTTACCCTATTTTTCATTAAAAAGATATCAGTTCAATTCGTTCTTCTATTCTATTTTCTATTGTATCTGCCTCCATGGTATAAGATTAGGAGCCTCATATCTGTTTATAGTTTCCTGGATATTGGGTCGAAGCTCACGGAGCTTGGTGGCAAAATACCCCAGTCTAGTTATAAGTATCTGCCCGCCCACAGAGGCCTTACTCGTTTGCTTTAGTTTCTTGTTTTTTCTGTTTTTTTGCAGTGTTTGTTTAGTTTCTTTTATTGATACTCCGCTTTGATTTTTTGTAGCACGTCAAAAATAAATGATTATTATTATTCTATTGATAAACTGTAGAGACACACTTTTTAAGATACTTTGGAAGTATCAACTCCATTTTTTCCTACTTTACCTTTCTTTACTGTAGAAAAAACACGAACCGAATAAAGCAATGCGCCGAATCATCATTCTCATCTTAACAAAGAGGGCAAGTAGACCTGTCTTCCTTAAAACTTTTGTTTTGCAAATGTTTTTAAATGTAGATCTAATTAATGGGCAGATGGTCCTGATATGCATCCAATAAGAGATACCTAGCTGGCAAATATAGCTAAGGGTACAACTTTTGCCAATAAACTACCTTCAAATTCTAATGGTAGTTTAGGCTTTTCAAGTTCTTAATCTTCTCCTCGATTTCTGGACCAATTGTAGCAAAATCTCAATCTCTACTTTCCAGATTTTCATGCATGACCATTGGCACTCTATCTCATTTCACACAAAAGAACTATTTTATATATACAATGCTTAAGCTGAATCCCTGAATTCCAAAGAAAGAAAATTGGGTCCACTCAATTTTAATTAACCAAAGAATTAACATTAACAAAAGTAAACCAATTGTATTTTATGTTAACGTTCGTCTCACGTATGAATGCTAACTTTTGGGGAAATCTCCTATATGCAACTTTCTTTGTATGTAAATTGGTGAATACTCCTAAAAAAATACTGGGATAGTTAAAATTCCGATCTTGCACCAAAATATGGCCAAAAATTTTAGCTGCATAGTGTAAATTTTTGCAAATTTGTCTTGTTTAAATTACAGAACAAAAAACTATTCCTAATAAGGCTAAAAAGCTCTGCTCTTCTATAAAATTAAAAATAATTACAAGAGGCAGTGTGCGCGTCAAACCACCTGTTTTGACCTGGAACAGTTGCATTTGTCACGAATCCCAATTGCTCAAAACATTGTCCCCATATATACTATGATTGTTCATATGCTGTAAATTTGTCGAGCCACCCAGAGACGTCCTACCACGTTTTTTGCAGTCAAGAGGGGTGCCAGGCCCTGTCACTACTAGTGAAAGGTGAATGTTAAGAGGGAAGGCAAGAAATAGATTTCCCAGTAGCTAATAACGAGACTACCTTCAGCAAGACCAAGCACAAAAAAAGCTAGAAATTGAAGTAATAAATCCGGTCCGGAAGAACTATGATTTGATATTCCCCTTAAAGGAACACATTTCGACTAGCTAAATAAGGGATAACATAATTAGAATTTAAGCCTAAATAAATTTTAATTGCTGGCTGTATTGTTTCTCTCGTTTCATGATTGCAGCACTACGTGCAACAAAGTAAAGAGTGGACCATGTCTCATAGTAACTAAAATTCTAAAGATGTGTAAAAAAACTACCTAATGGAAAAAAAGCACCATTGGCAGCCTATTCAGGAATTGCCACAACCATCTTGGCTAATCTTAAAAGCAAATTAGTTGTTTAAAAGCAAATTTAAATAAATTTTAAAGCACTATTGTTTCAGAATTAAAACAAACACAGGAAAATAATACGGGTCAGTTGCTTTGAAACGGTTTTTGAAAAATATGTTGTTTTTGTTTAGTTGACGTTTGAACACATCAAACCCTCACATACGTGTGATCCTATTTTAAAACTTGGGCTGATGAAGTCGCGTCACTTTGAAAAGCACACAAATAAAATTTTGGCACAGGCCACGTCAACACTTAAGATGTCTTGGGACAGTACTAGGACGTTGTAGAGAGTGTTCTTGCTTAAATCACTGGCACTAGTATGTACGTAACATCTCTATTCTTATATTATTGCTTAAAATATCTGTGAAAAGAAATATACTCAGATTTGAATAAGGCTAAAATGCCAAAAAAAAAAATAAATAAATATATCAAGACAGTAAAAATAGAAGTTAATAGAGTTACTATAATTAAAACATCTATAAAAGGAAACGTAAATACGAGATAAAAAGGTCAATACAATGAATATAAAAGTTAATACATTATAACTCAAAAAAAGAAAAATTAGGGTAGGTTATGCAGATTACAACGCTTTATATACCTAGTCAACAACACCATAGTTTTTCTTTGGACCCACTTAGGGGACTTAGCCTAGCCTAAGGTTGCTATCGTTGAAAATACGCCAAAATACTTTAGAATTTGGGTTATAAACACATTTCTTTGTACTTCATATTTGTGCACTTCATGAGTATATGCCTAACATCAGCATACTGGTCACAAATATCACAATAAGGGCGAGCTAACTCATTTATGTCAAACTGAGCGGGTTTTGGTATGACATGTCCTCAATCTAAAAACAGTAACAGCAAAATATCTTATATAACGTACAAGTTCACCAGGTGGTACCTTATAGTCACAAGGTTCTAATATTGGATTTATGCAATTTCTAATAAAACTATTGGTCTCTCTATCACAAAACACCTTATAAATACATGCAAAATATTCATTTTGAGTGGGCTTTACACTTATATTCTGACCATTTAAAATACCCCACTTTGCCATTATATCGGCAGAATCAATTACAGCAAATCCCACTTGTGCTGGGACCAAGACCAGAAGTATATTATTTCCCACAAGTTCTAATGAACTAACTATATGGTGGATATTAAGAACTAATTTGTGACTAGGTTTATTCTCATTCATCAGATACTTAAGGGCTGATGCTGAGTCAGAGCATATCATCCAACTCTGGGCATACCCATATGACTTAATATATTCCAATGTCTTATTTGAGAGTTCGCTTGGTAAACACCTTATTTTGGATATAACCTATTAATACAGTGAGCTCAAGCTGGTCTGATTTCCCTATAGACATTTATTGAAACATCATTCATAATCGGATTATTTTCATTTGTTGGCTAATTGATAGTTTTGGTATTTGAGTGCAAATTCCCTTGGGACTTAGTGATTTATTAAGCAAAGAGATTTTCGTACAAGGACTTAAGAACTTGAATATATTTCAATGACATATTATCTGCAATAGCCATGTCGGATAAATTAGTTTAGAATGCGATTTTGAACTTTTTAAATCGTGCTCGAAAAGCTGGAAATAAGAGTGACGAGATAAGTCGTAAAGCATGCGAGTTTTTTACAAAGGACGATATAATCAAGGCTAAGGAGATACTGTGGTCTTCTGCTCACTACACCAATAGAGTGTCAATTAAAAAAAGTGCCGAAGACAATATTAACGAAATGTTAAAGGTACTTGAACTTTGTGAGCAACGTAACGTTGAGCTGCCAGTCTTTGTGATAGTTGAACCTGACGAAGTCCCTATATGTCCTGGTGAGATAGCTGCGGTAATCACCAGAAAGAATTACAGAAGTTTGTAATAAGCTAGACAATTTCATGAATAAGGACCCTCCCGCCCCCTCGATTGTTCCTACAGTTACTGAAACAAAGCCCTCATAAGCAGTGGTACTCAAGAATTTGCCCTCTGACCTCACGAAGTCCGATTTGAGGAAAGACTTTTTGCAAAAAATGTGTGGCAGAGAGTGCTCTAAAATTGTCGAAGTTCAGCCCAGAAAAGATAATTGGCGAGTTGTTACAGCTAGCAAGGCTGATGCAGAAACTCTTATCGGGGTCTTTCAGAACGGTGATAAATCCCTTTCTGCAACAATCAGGAGCCCCTCTCACCTCGGTATTGCTCGATTCGTCCCCAGCAATATAAATGACGATGAACTTCGCGCACTGATTCCTAAATGTGTCAGTTCAAGACAGAATGGCAACACCCGCTCGTTTCGATTGAAATTTGAAACCAAAGTTGATCTTCTGAATGCCATAAAAAATCCCCCAGTCATAGATTATGAGAGGATCAAAGTGGCTGAGTATCTCTCCCTCCCGGTAAGATGTTTCAAGTGTCAAGTTTACGGACATATATCCAGTAGCTGCAAAAATGAAGCTATTTGCGCAGTCTGCGGTGACCATGGTCATTCAAGCTCCAAAATATCTCCTTGTCAAAGGCCCAAGAAGTGTGCTTTGTGCAAATCACAGGATCATCCCTGTTACAGCTTCAAATGTCCAGTCGCCCAAGGACTTATAAGTAAAGTTAAGTCAGCATAATGGCTCGAGCCTTAAGTCTCTTATCATGGAATATCAATCGCAAAGTGGTTGACAAAGGCCTAGTCCTCTCTGAACTTTTAAGTACAAATGAAATAATTTTTCTGCAAGAACATTTTTTGTCTCATGAAAGGAAAAATTTACTCAGCATTTCACAGAATTCTTACCTTTTATTTCACCCAGCGAAAATGAATAAGAGCCGTGGCCGACCTTCAGGCGGATTAGCTATTATTTCACAATTTCCCGTCAATCTCCTTGAGTTCGGACCTTTTTGAGTTCAGAATTCGGACCAAATCTGTATAAACGTTTACCTGCCAACTAATTACTGCTCTTCGCAATCAGAGAATAAATTCATAAATGCTTGCAAAAAGCTAGCGAGTTTTGTGAAGGGAGTTTCAAAGCGTCCAAATGCTCGAGTTTTGATTGCGGGAGACTTTAATTGTGACTTAACAGACAGTTCATCGCCAAGAACCCAACTCCTTCTGAATTCCCTCCCCCCTTCATACTCAGCTGCTGACAAAACAGAAACTTTCACGTTTATTGGTGTCCTGTCAGCGACTTCTAACCTTTATCATTTTATTGCATCTTTCCCCTGTGAAACTGTCGAGGTAATTTGTGATGGCGGGGACACCGGGAGGGATAGGGACACCGGGACACAAATGACGACCGGGACACAGGGAATATAAATGACGACCGGGACAAAACTACGGGGACGCCGGGGGGCACAGGGGGATATATAAATGACGACGGCGACACAGGGAATGGTCGATTAGCAATCACCATCAACAAAGCTCAAGCCCCTTTTTGAGCATTCAATCAAAATGCCACTTAAGATACTCTGATTTAAAGGCGCATAAAAAATAACAGAAAAAGCAGATCTTAAAAACAGCTAAATATCGATCTATTATAATGATTGCATGACTTGACAACCATAATTTGTATTTTGTATTAAATTTGTGTTATTAAAACGATGGAACTAGACTGACACGTGTATTGCCGCATGCACGTGGGGTTGAAATCAATTACCGTTTTAAAACGTACTTGTACAAGACCGAATTTCAACAGGAAATGTGACAGAAATGTGTTACAGATTTTTTCTTGCGGATTTGTGCATTTTAACCTTTTGCAAGTTTCTAGCTCAATCCTCCCAATGCATTTTCGAAGATTCCCTGAATATCCCTGAAGAATTAATAGTTAAAAATTATAGATTTATATTAACAAAATCGTCTAAAAGAAAACCAAAAAATAATTCTAAAGGGGGGGGGGTACAGTTCTAGGATTTAGAACAGAGTGCAAATATAAGGGTTTTCATACATAACAAGTTTCCTCAGAAATTACCCTGGGGGCTTTAAAAACAAAAAGGAGATATTTCTCCTTTAAACAAAAAAACGGGAGATATTTCTTTCACAGCCCTTCACTAAAGCCCAGATTAAATTACTCCCGAGTACTAAGCCCGTGAAGTGTGACAAGCGGCAGTATAGATCAGACTGGATTCCAAACCTCTATAAGCGTTACCATAGTTACCATACTTAAAATGGGCTAACTTGATCGTTTTATTCAACCTGCCATCTTTTCTCATCTACGTATTTATAACTTAGATCAATTTGATATATATGTTATGTAAAGCCCAATCCATTTTGCTGATTCGATCCCTTCGACCGGGAGTGCAATGGGTGGTTGGGGGCAAATCATCCGACACATCCCGTGTTTTTCTCCCAGATTTCTCCAAGCACACATTTACACATGGATCGACTCTGCCTGAGCTTGCAGAGTCATTCCATTGACCCTCGTTCCAAACCAAGTAACCAGCGACACGAGGACTGGAACCCCTGACCTCAGGATTTCAAGTCTGGGGTGCCAACCACTCAGCTATAACAATGCTGCCCAGATACGTAAAGCTATCTACCCGGTTAATTTTCTCGTTGCCTTCATCCTTTCATCGTAATTAAATTAAAAAAATGTTTTTTAGCTGAAAGTAAGGAGAAACAATAAAACTTAAAACGGATAGAAATTATTACGTATATAAGGAGAGTTGCTCTTCCTCAACACCTCGCTCTTTACGCTAAAGTTATTTAGTACTTTAAAAAAAAAACTTCTTATTGTTCTAATTAAACGAGCAATAGTGTTCCAGGAGTCGTTCTTAAAGAATTGGAACGGAATTCAAAGCTTAGGTACAAACTTAAGTTACTTCAACTTAAGTTATTTGGAAAAAGGGGCGTGGGAGGGGGCGTAGTTGCTCTCCAATTTTTTAATAATTTGAAAAGGGCATTGGACTTTTAATATCCATTCGAACGAACCATCTGCCGATATTCTAGGGCCACTGGGTCGATACAATCACCCCAAGAAAAACAACAACAATAATTAACACGCATCCGTGATATTTCTTCTGGCAAAAAATGCAAAATTCCACATTTTTGTAGATACGAGCTTGAAACCACTCCAGTAAGGGTTCTCTGATACGCTGAATCTGATGAAGTGATGTTCATTAAGGTCACTTAACATTCTATAACTTTTAGGGGGTGTTTCCCTTTTTTTCGAAAATCGGACAAATTTTCTCAGGCTCTTAACCTTTGGTGGGTAAGATCAAACTTAATGAAACTTATATATTTGAAATCAGCATAAAAATTCAATCCTTTTGATATATCTATTGGTATCAAAATATCGTTTTTTGGAATTTCGGATACTATTGAGCCCGGACACTCCTTACTTACAGTTCGTTGCAATAAACTGTTTGAACCGTTATCTGCATCGCTTATTCAGCTTCATTTATTCCTAATTTGAGCAAATTGTTTTGATAACATTAAATTTGGAACCTATTATTGCGCAATGAACCCTCCAAACTCTAACAACTCATTCATTTCTTCAACAGGACATTCGAATCACCTTGTGAATTTAAATCTGATAAAGTTTTACCTTCCTACTTGATGACATATACTCCAAAAGGCAGTCTTCCTTAGGCTTAAGTCTACCAAACTAATTAACATAAATGGGAATTATCGTCTTTTACAATCCTTCTTTACACACTACTCTCCTTTACACTTAATTCGCAAAACAAACCGACGATTCACAAAGGTTAACCCGAAAAACCAGGCCACTCCAAACTAGTTAAAGGTCAGCTCCAGTTACCATTCCAACCTCTCAACCTGGCTACGTCGCTTTTAAGTAGGAGCTGCATTTATACTTAAGGAAAAAATAATGCAAGAACTATATAGATAACACCCAAAAATCATAGAGCATGAAAAGAAATATATGAAAAAACATCGTGCGCAAACAAAATAAGGAAATGAATCTTCCTTTCCCTTTCCAATTAAAAATGGTCCATAATCATAATTCTCATCTAATTACATGTAATTAAGGAGCTTTCACGCTTTAGGTTTTCAAGGCGTCAAGAAAACCTTCATGGTCTGCACACTAAAAGAAAATTGATTAAACAAGAGCTAAGGGCTCATATGGCACTTGTGACGAGGCGAGAAGAGCTAAGAGCCAAGAGATCATATGGTATGAGCTCAATAGATTGACTTAAAAAGGAAAACGAGAGGCTTAATGCCGGTCAAGATTTAAAAGAAGAGCTCTGAGTCACAAAGTCCTTCTAAATATCAAAATTCATTAAGATCCGATCACCCACTCGTAAGTTATAAATACCTAATTTTTTC
The DNA here is from genome assembly GCF_032884065.1 of Artemia franciscana. Classification (NCBI taxonomy): domain Eukaryota; kingdom Metazoa; phylum Arthropoda; class Branchiopoda; order Anostraca; family Artemiidae; genus Artemia; species Artemia franciscana. The sequence continues at coordinate 13,411 of NC_088878.1, read as the reverse complement.
TAATTTTTCCTCTCCCTTTTGCCCTCCAGATGGTCGAATCTGGGAAAACGACTTTATCAAGTCAAATTGTGCAGCTCCCTGACATGCCTACCAATTTTCATCGCCCTAGCACGTCCAGAAGCACCGAACTCGCCAAATCACTGAACCCCTCCCCCCAACTCCCCCAAAGAGAGCGAATCCAGTACGATTCTATCAATCACGTATTAAGGACATTTGTTTATTCTATCCACCAAGCTTCATCTCGATTCCTCCACTCCAAGTGTTTTTCTAAGATTTCCCTCTCCAACTCCCCCCAATGTCAAAAGATCTGGTCAGGATTTGAAATAAGAGCTCTGAGACATGAATTTCTTCTAAAAATCAAATTTCATTACGATCAGATCATCTATTCGTAAGATAAAAATACCCCAATTTTCATGTTTTCCAAGAATTCCGGTTTCCCCCTCCAACTCCCCCGAATGTCACAGGATCTGGTCGGAATTTGAAATTAGAACTTTAAAGCACAAGATCCTTCTAAATATCAAATTTCATTAAGATCTGGTCACCCTTTCGCAAGCTACAAATACCTCAATTTTCAAAATTACCCCCCCCCCCCCCCGATTCCACCAAAGAGAGCAGATCCGGTCCAGTTATGTCAGTCACGTATCTTAGACAGGTTTCTATTCTTCCCATCAAGTTTCATCCTGATCTCACCGCTTTAAGTATTTTCTAAGATTCCCAGTCCCCCAAACTGCCCCCCCCCCCAATTACGCTTGATCCAGTTGAAATTTAAAATAAGATATCTAAGTTACGAGGTCATTCTAAATATGAAGTTTCATGAAGATCTGCTCACTACTTCGTAAGTTATAAATACGTAATTTTTTCTTATTTTTCAGAATTACCACCCCCCCAATTGAGCAGATCCGTTCCAATTATGTAAATCATGTATGCAAGACTTCTGCTTCTTTTTCAACCAAGTTTCATCCCAATCCCTCCAATCTAAGCGTTTCCCATCATTTTTGGTTTCCCCACCCCAAACTTCCCCCAATGTCACCAGATCCGGTCAGGATTTAAAATAAGAGCTTTGAGACACGATATCCTTCTAAATATCCAATCACCCAATCACCCGTTCGTAAGTAAAAAATACCTCATTTTTTCTAATTTTTCAGAATTAACCCCCCCCCCCCCAACTACTCCAAAGTGAGCGGATCCGTTCTGGTTATGTCAATCATGTATCTAGGACTCGTGCTTTTTTCCCAACAAGTTTCATCCCGATCCCTCCACTCTAAGTGTTTTCCAAGTTTTAGGTTTCCCCCTCCCAACTCCCCCCCCAATGTCACCAGATCTGGTCGGGCTTAAAATAAGAGCTCTGAGCCACGATATCCTTCTAAATATCAAATTTCATTGAGATCCGATCACCCGTTCGTAAGTTAAAAATACCTCATTTTTTAATTTTTCAGAAATACCCCCCCCCCCCAACTACCCCAAAGACAACGAATCCGTTCCGTTTATGTCGATCATCTATCTAGGACTTGTGTTTATTTTTCCCACCATGTTTCATCCCGATCCCTCCAATCTAAGTGTTTTCCAAGTTTTAGGTTTCCCCCTCCCAACTTCCCGCCCCCGTCACCAATCCAGTCGGGATTTAAAATAAGAGCTCTAAGACACGATATCCTTCTAAACATCAAATTTCATTGAGATCCGATCACCCGTTCGTAATTTGAAAATACCTCATTTTTTCTAATTTTTAAGAATTACTCCCCCCCCCCCAAAAAAAAAATCAGAGAGCGAATCAGTTCCGATTATGTCAATCGTGTATCTGGGACTTGCGCTTATTTTTCCCATCAAGTTTCATCCCGATCCCTCCACTAAGTGTTTTCCAAGATTTTAGGTTTTCCCCCTCCAACTCCCCCCAATGTCATCAGATCCGGTCGGGATTTAAAATAAGAGCTCTGAGACACAATATCATTCCAAACATCAAATTTCATTAAGATCCAATCACCCGCTCATAGGTTAAAAATACTTCATTTTTTCTATTTTTTCCGAATTAACCGGCCCCCCACTCCCCCCAAGATGGTAAAATCGGAAAAACGACTATTTCTAATTTAATCTGGTGCGGTCCCTGATACGCTTGCCAAATTTCATCGTCCTAGCTTACCTAGAAGTGCCTAAAGTAGCAAAACCGGGACTTTAGGTTTCCCCCCTCCAACTCCCCCCAATGTCATCAGATCCGGTCGGGATTTAAAATAAGAGCTCTGAGACACAGTATCATTCCAAAGATCAGATTTCATTAAAATCCAACCACCCGCTCATAAGTTAAAAATACTTCATTTGTTCTATTTTTTGCGAATTAACCGGCCCCCCACTCCCCCCCCCCCAGATGGTCAAATCGGGAAAACGACTATTTCTAATTTAATCTGGTCCGGTCCCTGATACGCTTGCCAAATTTCATCGTCCTAGCTTACCTGGAAGTGCCTTAAGTAGCAAAACCGGGACCGACAGACAGACCAACAGACAGACAGACCGACAGAATTGGCGATTGCTATATGTCACTTGGTTTACCAAGTGCCATAAAAACTGCATCTTCACAGAATTCACCTCCAGTATTTACAAACTGGGGATTCTTCCTGGCTGCGCAAAAAACTTCTATTTTTAAACCAAGGAACCTAAGCACTTTTACTTATCGAAGGACCACCTACGTTTCATTATACATCTCGAAGCGTTACATGTGATGCCCAGTACTACTACGCGTGGCTAAGGTTGACATGTCATGCTTGGCACATAGCACATGCAGCACGTGATTTATGAAAGTCGGCAGCCCCTCGTTACTTATTTCATAATAAATTAAAAACTTTAGAAATTGCCGGGTAAAGATTTTGCTTGTGTTTTAAGCTCAGATCAATCGGCAACATTAATTTTTTCAAAATTTTAAAAAGGTAGCTTTTTTAATTTTGTTTTTAAATATTGTTGAGGGAAAAATGTTTATTTTTAAAGGTGCTTGTGTTCAGGGTAGGTAAAAGGGCGATTGGGCCAAATCGGACCCCGCGTTTGAAAGGACTCCACGCCACCATCAAAATGAACAACCGGTTTTCGCTATTGTGAAATGTTCTTACAATTCCCGTAAGCGTTGCTTCTGGAAAGATATCACTTTCCAGACTAAAACTAATAAAAAAAAACTATCCCATATCAACAATAAATCAGGAAAGATTAAATAATTTAGCAATTAGATTGATTGAAAGCGAAGATACAAGGAAAATATATTATAAAATCGTTTTAGAAGCATTTGTACAAAGAAATTAGAAATATGTAAATTCACATGTCCACATCCAGTGATGTAAATATCAATAGGCATCTTCAGCAGTTTCATAATATCTAGAGGACACAAAACTAAATTAGCGTAAGCAAAAAATGACTACAAAAAAGAGGTGAGCCCAAAATGAACAAACTGAGCCATCAAATGAGACAAGATCAAGAGAGCAGCATGAGAAATGTACATATACGGCGGATGATACAGAACAATGCAGACCCTCAAAAGTGACAAGACCAATCTAAGCAGCTAAGGCAAAAGGCACCAAAAAAAGCCTGAAGCAATGAGAAACGAAATTAAAGATCGACGAGATATTTAGTTAGAATATTAGAAAAGCTGCCAATTAGAACAAGTCAAAAACAAAATTGGAGAACATAGAAATATGCAGTTAAAAAGATAAGTGGCAGCAAGAACCACAGCGACTCAAAAACGAAAGAGAAGAACAATAAAAATATTCGTTTACAGATACGCAATAGTGAGGATCAGAACAAACCAAAACGAAAATGAAGAGCAGAGAAACGTGTGGTTAGAAGATCTATGACCGCGAGAAGAGCGAAATTTGCAGTTAGATCAGTCGTAACCCATCAGATCTCTTGGAAGAATTATTGTGAGACAAAAATATTTATGCTAAATGTTACATTTAAATGCAATATATATATAAGATAAGATAAGATTTATTCATCACGAAACGCACATACAATATTACATTTTACTATTTCCCCAAAGGCTCTTTGGCCTGTAAAAAAGGGGAAAATGAACGAGCCACTTACTCAGAGAAGAAAAAAAATAATCACTTACTCACAGAGAGGAGCAAAAAGGAGAAGAGAGGAAAGTATAAATAAAATGAAAAACTATAGAAAACAAAACTAAATAGACTAATAGATTGAACAGACTAAATTAATTAAGTAGATCTGTAGATAAAATAGACTCCAATGAAATAATCAGGAAATATATATGCAGACATACACGCATATACACATATAAAAAGAGATAAAAAAAAGAAGAGATAAATATATATATATATATATATATATATATATATATATATATATATATATATATATAGAGAGAGAGAGAGAGAGAGAGAGAGAGAGAGGGAGGAGGGGGCGCACCTAGCCGATCCACCCCTGCTTGTGTTGCATATCACTATTGAAAATTATTTGAAAACCCATAATTTAATGCATGTTTATGTCTCCATCTTAATTAGGAGCTGAGATACTCCCAAAAATGCAATATCTTTTTAAGATTTAAAATTCTATAACGGGATCTGCCCCATCTCAAAACCGTTCTATAGCATAAAGAAAACAATAATTCGAAACCATTTCAAGTTAATGCTTATTAAGTGCAGCATGAAACAAAGTGTGGCAGAACTGCGGCACATCGATATGTACACTAGGTAGGAGGGAGTTGGCAACCTCTGTGTCATTTGGTTATCACTATCTAAATTAGTATTTTAAAATTCAGACAATCAGCCTGGCATATAGGCAAACTAGGGGGCACATTTCTAGGATAGCAGAGTAGCTAGTACTGGTCAGATTCAAGAAAAAAGTCCATTTTTGCACACTCTTCTGCTTTTGGGAGGGGAGGAGGAGTGGTCTAACCAGGAATGTTGGAGGGGCTTTTCTTATCTACATAATTCAAAATTTAATTTAAAAGGTTTAAAGGTTAATTTAAAATTTAATTAAAAGGTAATTTAAAAGGCTACAAGGTAAAAAAAAACTCAAAATATAAGGGGAAAACGCCAATGAAAAATATATGGTTCCAAATTCGACAAAAATTGGCATCAAAATCTTCATTTTCTAAATGTTTAAAAGGAGAAGATAGCGCGCAAAAAAATTGGCACCACTCTAGTGCTTCCACTCTCAAATGGACAGAGTATAAAACGTTGTTACCAGTCTAGTAGTATGCTCCTGATGAGTCCACATTGATAATATATTGTCATTCACTAAATTTTTATTTTATTTTTTTCATTCAGATAATTTTGTATTTTCATTCACTGGATTAGTGTCTTGCATAGGAGATATATGACCTTATGACTCCTTGGCCAGTTTTTGGCTATTCTATGGTTATTATGTTGGCCTAATGCCAATTTTCATAGAGAATTATAATGTCATTTTCGATGAAAATTTACAGATAAATAAATAAATAGCCTATACATGTATACAATTATTAATCGTTCAATAATGTAAGAAACTAATGTTGTTATAGAATTACATAGTTCTGCAGAAACTAATAAGGGGAGAGGGTTCCTTCAATTTATTTCTGGCAGAAAAGGGGTCCCAAATAACCACGTCTTTCTATGCAAACAAATAAAAATCTCAAAAGGGATACCACTGTCTAATAAAAGGAGTCATTCCTATTGAACTTTTATCTGTTTGACACAGTATACAATCCTTGAAACTATTTATATTATGATAAAATACTTACTTACATCGTTCCTAAATGCAGACCACTAAACTTCACTTTCCCTCCTCCCCCCCCCCTGCACCACCTTCTTATATACAAATATACAACCGAAATTATAGGCTATATACGCAGTAAATTTTCAGTAGTGTGACTTTTCTTAAGAATTTAACGACAAACTGTAAACCAGCGACGGGAAGAAAAGATTAGCCTTACTGAAAATTCCTTGAGGATATAAATGATTTGGACTACATCAGGGGGAGGGGCAAGTTTAACGGTCTCCATTTTGGAGATATATTGTCTGAATTTTAAAGAAAGAACTTATAAAAACGTTAATTTAGAATGAAATTTAGAACATATTAAAGTAGTTTCCATAATTTTGTAGTATTTCCTTATGGAGAGCTAGTGCTAAGCTAAATGATATTTAACTAGTACTAATTTGAACTAATTAGAATTTTTCACTGACTATTTATTCAATCAGAAAGTCCTCTTAAAAATTTAATTTGGGTCAAATTAGAGCCAGCTAAATCTCGAAACAGAAAAATTTCACTGTGAATGGGCTTAACAGAGCAGGCTAATGATCCAGTACATATTGAGGAGAGGCACGATTTTTGCTTTGACAAAAAAAAATCTCACCCAGCGACTTACAAATTATCCTTTCTGTGGGTACGCTAGAAGCGAATAAAATCAAATTAAGTAATGAAAAATAATAAAACAAGACTCACAGCTACATCGTCATCAGTATTTGAACAATCCATTTCAAGCACAAATGATAAAATGCCAAAACAGGTCCATAATTTGGGTAGTAGTGATCATCAAGCGAGACGAACCAAGACGAACCGGAAAAAAAGTAGAGAAATATGACACTAGACAAAACTAATCCAATGCGTATGTAGCCTACTCCATAAAGTAATATTATAGCAACTACGCCAAAAGGTATGGGTAACACATAAGAGTGAAATCTGAGGCTAATTTGACAAATACAATCACTAGCACCATCTAGCGTTTGACAATTCTTAGCATTCTTTCCAAGCTTCATATATTTTTTCCTTAGAAACAGAGATCAGACACTTATTACTAAACTAATTTTGGGAATTATGTTAATTACACTAAATTTACCTTATTAATATATTGACAAGTTGCCCAGAAACTCCAAACGCTAGATGGCATTGGCTTTTTTTTTATCGACACTATCGTCAGTTTCCACTCTTTCAAATTACACATACTGTTTGGCGATACACTAAATAGCAAAGTCGAGAGGTCAACCATCTTCAGAAAATGCAACACCAGGCAGTGTGCACCATGTGGGTTGAATGTGTTGCAAACATGACATTACAATAAGATGACACTAGACAAAACTAGTCCAATGCGTACGTAGCCTACTCAATGAAATAATATCACAGCACTATGCCAAAAGGTATGAGTAACATATAAAAGTGGAGCCAGGAGCTGATTTTGACAAATAAAATCAGGAACGGTAGCTAATGTTTGGCGTTTCTTAGCATTCTTTCCAAGCTTCAGAATTTTTTTTTCTTAGAAATAGAGATCAGACACTTAAATGCACTAACTTTGGGAATCACGTCAATTACACTAAATTTACCTTATTAATACACTGACAAGCTCCCTAAAGACATCAAACGCTAGATGGCATTGGCTTTTTGTCGACACTAACCTCAATTTCTATCTTTTAACTTACACATACTTATTGGCACTACGCCAAATACTAGAACCCAGGGGTTACGCATCTTCAAAACAGAAACATCAAGTGGTGCTTTCCCATGGTTGCCACCTGTAGCACGTAAGTGCTATTTTAGCACTATTTCATCATGTATAGAACTGTGGCATATGCTACTTTGAATGTAGCACTTTTTTTCTTCTATGACTAAATTGAAATTCAAGAAATATAAAATTCAATTACATGATGTGTCTCATATCAAATGTATGTCTGAACATTTTTTATGCATGACAATAATCTAAATACATTTAAATACGGGATATGAGTGTGAGCTTATATTTTCCCATTCAGAGCTCTAATCAGCTCAGGATATCTTTTTATTCCTTTTTATTTTTTATTCTTTTTATTTTTTCCCTTTTATTTTTTTATTTTATATTTTATAAATTTATATACTTACATACATTTATATATTTATTTATATAATTTATATATATTTATATATTTAAATACATTTATATATCTATTTTATATTTTTATTTATTCCTTTTTAATTTTATTCAAAAAGATTAAAAAACTGACCCAAAAACTAATCTAAGTACACTTAAACGGAAAATGCACGCGTCACCGCACAAGCTGCCACACGCCCAATAAATTTGTTGACTGTAGTACCAAAAATCACTGCGTAGAACGCGAATTTGGGCCATTAAAGCACTTTAGAAATTGACCGAGGTGGTAACCCTGCGCACACCAAGTAGGGCTAAAATGTCGCAAATATGACACGAAGAGGTGGGAGGGAAGCGTGCCATACATGGCAGAACACATGACAATCCAAAATGTACAGCAGGTACTGGAGAGTAGACAGCACCTCAAGCCCAATTTCTCACAAAAAAATCCTTGAAAAATTTCAATTAGATATAGAAGCATACACACAAAAAGTTGTTAAAAGCAAAATCAATATCTCCACTTTGAAATTTTTCACATTTAGCATCAGATCATTTAATGGACTCTTTAAAATACCAAGAACAGAGAAAATGTATTCTGACCAATAGATTTGGTTAAATGGAGATTTCTGCAACTAAATGTTTGTCAAACAAATTAGGAAAAAACAGGAATTAAGGCCAAAAAGTAATAAAAAACACCTCCAGATACAGTCAAACTTTTAGTGCCCCCCCCCCCCAATATCAATTCTGTATCCGCCCTAATATGAAGCTATGAAGTGTTTAGTAATAGTGCCCGCCAAATTTAAATAAGATAATAAGATAAATTTAATAAGATAAGCTACAACGCCTTACACCAAACAACTTGAAAAGGTGTAGCTTTTCTTTAAAAGTGTAACTGTCTTAAGGAATCAAAACATTGTTAAAGTTCGAATTTTACACACAAAAGCATTGTCAAATTTAATTAATTAGTTTTGCTTATTTACTTTCGAAGTTCCACATAGCAAAATTGACAAATATATGATAAAACCCTAAAAGCTTCATAATTTTGAAATTAAAAAAAATATATATTAAAATCACAATTTTCAAGCAATAATACATATAAAATGGGTCCAGGGCGGGGGTGGGGGTAATGCTATTATTTTGATATCCTTTAGGTTTGTATTCTCGGAGAGGAACTCCCTATTGATTTCTGTTATATTGATTAAATAAGATTGATTCCTGTTTTCTTCCACCCATATTATTTACTTTGCCAAAAATATTGTGGTTGTTGCATATACATTAGACTTTTGATAAACTAACTTGACTACTTCTGAGCTAAATTGCGTTTAATATTCTCTTCATTCCGTGATAAAAAAAATAAACAAGAAGAACTCGGGACATTTTCTGATAAAATAATTGCTAATAAAACAGCACATCAGAGTTTGGTTTTTATTTTAAAATAGTATAGTTCTCAATTTTTTCTTAAATAAATTTACCAACTTTTCCCATCATATATACAATTTGTGCACTTCTGTATTTTTGGATTATTATGTCATATCAAATCATAACTTAGTTTAGATTCATCTCAAAGTCCATTTTTAAAGATATATAGAGCACATTGTCCTATGTTTATGCCTGCACACAGGGGGGGATACATTTCAATGTATTTCTACTAAACTGCACTTGATTCCCTATTCTAGACATATCTTTGCCAGACAAAATTGCTTCCAGAAGCTTGTGCTAAAAGATGGTGACTTTGGTTAGTGGTTTTGCCTGACAGAAGTCCTTTCAGGGAACCTTTAGGGGGGAGTCCTCACACCCCCTCTTTAGCGGCATCCCTGCCTATGGTACAAAGGGACAATTTTCTTCAAAACATTTGTGGTAAATTTGGAGCAGTCTATATTTCTAACGTACAAATAAAGTGGACACACCACTCAATGCCTTTTTTATGCTCTTTCTGAATGTACTAGCCTAATTACTTTTGTCATAAATTCAATTTTAAGCTGTTTATGGGCAAATTTTCTGTTGTTCATATTACTGACTTACAAATAAAGCGAATACAATGCTTGATGCATTTTTTTAACCAAGAAACTTCAATGTATTTCTACTAAACTGCGCTTGATTCCATATTCTTGACAAAAAAAAAATAATAATAGTGATTTTGGATCAGGCCATTGTTAGTTAGAAAGTTAAATGACAGAATATAACCTTTAATTTTTGGAACTTTTCTTTGGCAGTTATGCCAAATAAGTTTGGCTTTATTTGGCAGTTAGAGAGCTCAAAAATGAGTCTAGAGAAGCTGAAACTTTACGTCATGACAAGCACAATTTTCTAGTTACAATAGTCATCATCATCATCATCATTTTATTTATAACCCATCACAATAAAAAATAAATCATCGAAATCCTGTAATCCTGTTTAACATATATTTTAATAATCCATTTTGGATTATGGAAAAAATTTAGCCTTTATGCTTATGACCCAAAATTAATTGGCCCTATCAATAACCATTAAAGCAATGAAACTATCTAAACCAATATTGATGCCCTTGGAAAGTGGGCACCTAGTATCCAACATTCAACAGTGTAAAATTATTCAACATTATTCACTATGGAAAAAACAAACCTTACTGGGATCACAAGACATCTCAAAACAGCAATTCACATGCAGCACACTGAACAGGTCTTGGGAGTACTGGTTTATGATCATCCTAAACCCAACCTACATGCACAGACAACAGCAGCAGATTCCAACCAAACTCAAGCAAAAGAACATTCAACAGTAGATGGCAATGCTCTTAGTGGGAAAGATTTGACTCAAATTAGAATTTAGAAAATGCACAGTCCTGTCAACAAGTCAGATCAAGCAACTGTAGAATCAGTGTAGCAGCTAGGAACAAAACAAATAAAAGGTTATCAAGATGCACATACACATCTAGCTGGAAATGTCACATGCCATATGCAAACCCAAGTTTGGTGCCATATTGATGATATACAGGCTACTCTGCAACTTTGATACCATCCCAAGTTTACTATGGTTTGACTGCTCCTCAAGATTGCAATGTCACCCCCTGAAGCTCTACAGAAATCATGTCAAAACCAGGGCGTGTTTCAAATTCCTCTTTAGGAAAAAAGGAAAAATTTTGACCCTCCACTCCCCTATAAATCTTGATTGAAGCAATCATCAGATATCCTACTAAATTCACCTGCAAGGCTTGAGACCATAATAGCAAGCAAAGTGGGGAAGAAAAAAAAGATCCAGCCTTAATATTTCAGATAATACAGTAGGAATCAGTTAATGTGTTTTTACTCTAATTTGATCACTTCTCCAAGTCTATTCAAGCCAATTACTTTAAATTGAAGTTGTCAAATTTTACTTTAGTTTTATGAATATAGATTGAGAATGAATTTACATCACTGTACTAAGCATTGATGTCACCATAATTGATTATAAGTACAAAAAATATGGTTGAATCCTGCTTTCTAGGGCTATAATGAGACAAAGATTGAGATGGCTAGGAAAGGTTCTGGAGATGAAGGATGATTGATTGCTAAAGATTGCCCTTGTCAGCCAACCTTCTATGGTCAAATGAAAAGCAGTTTGTCCCTAAATGAGGTGGTAGGTTGTCCCCAAATGGGGTGGCAGGATGTTGCAAGGAAAGATTTAAGGGAAATGGGAAATTCATGGGAGGCTTTGAATAGATTGGGATGGAGGAACATGTGTAGCTGTTTTGGCCTTGGACAGCTTTGTAGTGAATATTTAGTAGTAGTAAATACTACTGGTAGTTCCTTAATTAAATTTCTATTATTTCTTTTTAATTCCCTAATTAAAGTTTAATCCAAATTGGTTATCCTGGTTCAAGAATCCTTTTTTGAACCAAACATCATAATAGCCTTAATCAAATCTAGTCTTACCATTTCATTCTATTCACTGCTCTTTTTTAATAGAATGGGCACTATCATAAGCATTGCATACAACCACTACCACCCCCCATGATGCTTGGGTATAGACACAGGCAATAAAATAATCTTGGTTATAACTCTGTTGGTGTGTAGCTTCATATTTGCCTAGGATATTAATATTAATTATTACAATAGCCTAGCAGCTCAGATACTGATGATTTTGGACATAGAAAAGAACTCATATTAAAAGAATATACATGGTGCAGAAAATTTCTTTCAATTTCAAACACTCAAGGTTAGAGTTGATTATAAGCTCACTACCCCTAATTTACAGCTGCTTGTTACTAACAGTCATTTATAGAAGTCTACCTGTCTTAGCTAACTGATTGGTGTGCTGGGTTGGGAATCTGTTGTCTGAGGGGCAAGGTTTTGGACAGGGGTCAGTGGTGTGACTCTGCATGCTCAGCCAGAATTGAACTAGCTTTAAGCTTCCTGGGTGAAGGGCCACAAAACAGAGAGCAGTACTGTCAGTTTGGACCTTAAGGGTCTAGTGCTGTCATACTTACTTACTTAGTTACCTTGGTATGGGTTTAGTGTTTATTCTCTCCTAATTAATTCACTCAAACTAACTAAACTAATTCACTCACAAATGCATCCCCTCCTTGATGAGCCTACATTGAATGAAAATGAAGACATGAAAGCCAGTTTTAGCACAATATAACCAGAGAAAAAAAGGCTTTGATCCTCTCTTCAAAATCAAAAATTTAGTATAATACTTGCATAATTTCTAATGGATTTGACATAAATAAAATGTTGTCTATATATTCTTTGAATTTATGACTTGTTTTATATTTTCTTTCCAAGTGAATATATTCCTATATGAGCCTAACCTAAGTAGTTGAAAAAAAAATTAATTCCAGTTATCAGAAGAGCAGCTCCAACTTTTCAACCCAAGGATATTTCCTTTTGTTTTGTTTTTTTCCAAAAATGTGACATATGACCTTAAGCTTTTCTGTGTTGACATCTATGGCCCTAACTAAAATTGCACATAGAATTTGTCCAAAATATGTGCGTTTTTCCATTTTCTAAGTGCTTAACATACTAGACTTGAAATCCTTTGTCCATGAAGATAGGGATTTGAGTCCTGGGAAGGTAAACAGGAAGTTTGTATGAAAGCACAGAATGCCCCCCCCCCACTGCATTTACCATCTAAAGGGCCATGATATGGAGATCAGCACCACCAGTAGGGACTATAGAGTCAAATGCTGTAATCTTTACTTTTAACAAAGATTGCAAAAAGGAGCATCTCTTAATCTCAGCTTCTCAACATTCAACAAACTATAAGCTGTTTTAGATTCACTTTATGCTTTTTTAACTAATCTGGCACCATGCAATGAGGTGGTGTTACTTTAGCAATAACTACCATAGAGACAAATTTTTCTACAAAAGCACTTTTTGCAAAGATTTATGATAGCCATGCCATATATTTTTTATTTAGTACTGTTTTACCAAATATTTAGTTAATCTGATCCTTTCAAAATAAAGCATTTATTTTTTTTAGATATACTGGGTTTCTGCTATATGCAAATTATATTTAGAATCTTGGAAGTTATTGTGATGATAGTGATAAGTATGGTCCTGCAATGTCCTCCCATGGACCTAAACAAGCACCTCATGAGAAAATATACTTTGTCTAATCCATGTGCTAAGCTGTTTGAGCTAACCACTC
>NC_088877.1:44453377-44466459 GCF_032884065.1 Artemia franciscana | reverse complement strand
AGGTTCACGGATAACTTGCCAGTGCTGAGTACGCTCGAAGCCTTGGATCCAAGCTCAACCAAGTTTATGGACAGAGAGCTGCTCAAGCTTTTCTCTTCTCTTTACGGCGAGCTGGATATCGACAGCATTCTTCTCGAATCTCAAGCTGGTATTGCCAAGCGTTTCTTGCTCAATGAGGAGAAAAAGCCGGAAAACTTCCTAAACATTGTCGACCATCTTCAGGGATTACCAGTGGCTTACGCAGAAGTAATTAAAGTACTTGGTATTGCTGCCACACTTCCTGAGACAACAGCGAGCAATGAGCGTTTGTTTTCTAGACTAGAAATAGTGAAAAACTACCTGCGGTCTACAACAGGAGATGATCGTCTCAGTCACCTCCTTTTGATATTTGGAAAGCCCCTTTCATATACAGAGTAATTTCTGTATAAGCATCTATATTAAGCATCTCAGACATAAGATCTTTCTATATATCAAGTTTCATTAAGATCCGACCACCCATTTGCAAGATAAAGATACCTCAATTTTCACATCTTCGAAGATTTCCGGTTTCCCCATCCAACTCCCCTCAATGTCACTGGATCTGGTTGGGATTTAAAATAAGAGCTCTGAAGCACAAGATCCTTCTAAATATGAAACTTCATTAAGATCCGATCACCCATTCGTAAGTTACAAATACATCTTTCTAATTTCTTCAAATTACCCCCCCCCCCAAAACTCCCCCAAAAAGAGCGTATCCGTTACGGTTATGTCAGTCACGTATTTAGGAATTGTGCTTATTTTTCCCACTAAATTTCTGTTTTGCCTCTCTTCAGGTTTCTAAGAATCATTATTGGGCCTTTTTAAAGAAATTGACTTTCTCTATGCCGTTATGATTTACAAAATAAATGTTATTGACACACATATAACATAAACCTTACCCAATTGTAGCAACGAATCGTATTTTTGAGTGAGAAGCCCCTTAAAAGTTCAAAGTCTTATCTGTATTACCCCTGTCAAAAGCCATTTAAAGATAAGTTTCAAACAGGGGATGCGTTTAAATGCCTACATTCCATTTTGAACTATACCATAAAAGGTAATAATTGTTTTTCAATGCCCGTGAACTAATTATGGAATATAGTAGCTTAAAAAACAGTGAAAAGTTGAATTTTTCTAAGGTAAGCAAGGATTTACACTTTTAATAGTAATATAGGATCAAATTTGACCAAAATATAAGCTGTAATGCACAAAAAACTGTGTTATATAGAGGGGGGAAGGGGTATAGTTAGGGATCTCAAAATAACTTCCCGGGATATACTTTAGCCTGTAGACACATCCCTGAAAGTTTCAATTCTCTAGCTCGACAACTTTCCAAGATAGCAAGAAGTCAATGGACTAGAATTTTACCTTGTTATATTTTTTTTCTTGTTATGTTTTTCCTTTTTGTAAATATATTTGATCTGGAAGATTTCTGCTGAAGGGACACTGAGATTTTGGTTACAACCCTCAACATAACAATGAAGGTTACTTTCACCGACGTATTGTTTACTTAAATAAGAAAGTTTCTCGCTGAGGAATGCCAGCCTGTAGTCTGGTTGAATTTTCCACTTTCAGTTTAATCACTTAATCTCTTTGATTGTATTCTTCGTTCTTATAATTAATCTTAGAGGTCAGTGTGGCTGAGTTCCGCATTTGGTTACAATACATTTCCAAGCAACACATGGGTGCTGAAAATGCATTTTTACTTAGAATATTCAATCAATGTGCTGCCAAAAGCCGGATTTTTCTTACGCGACACAAAGTGAATCGGGGGGGGGGCCAGATGGAGTTCACGCCCACCCCAAGATTTGGCCCAAATGGCGCCTCTGTTCATATAAGGAGTAATTTCTGTTCGCTTTAAGTTTTAATGTTGCTCCTTACTTTCATTTAAAAAAAACTTGTTTTTTTTTATTTAAACTCAATATAGGCCAATGTGTAAACCGAAAACAAACAGGTAGATTCCAATTCTTCAAATACTAAGAAACAATCTTCTTAATTGCATCCTTTTTTGGCAATGACGTTAAGTACATTCTTACCGGGATTTGTTCTAATTTGCAAACAACAAAACCAGTTATCCATTATGGTATTCAGACTCGGTTGGATGCTGACAGACGGCATTCATCGAGAATTCAAACTGAGAAATTGGCTTAAGGCTAATCATCTTTTTTGTTCCCGCTCAATTTTTGAAACAGATCCTAAGAATCTTAATAACGCCACTGCTAGTATCTATTCGATAGCAAACCCATTTATGATACTTTGACAAAAATATAATTGGTCTGCATGTTTTTACGTAAAGTTTAATCCAGTGGGAGAAAAAGAGATGTTTATTTAGTAAAAGCACGTTAGATTCTACGAAGATTAAATTTAGATGAAGAGGTTATGCAAGAGAAATGTAAAAGACAATATACACACGGCTGAGCTAAAAATAGTGTTTTCTTTTGTACATCAAATTAAAGGGTAATCCTATATTTTTTCGCGCAGAGATTTTGTTTCAATGTGCATTGAGTGCAAATGGTAGAACTTGTACGGAAAATTAAAAAATCTTTTATTTTTGTGGTGGGAGAAAAAAAAATGTCGCTAAATAGAATCTGTAAGCTTTAATTGTTGATGTTTCCTGTAATTCGTATATTAAACATTAAACAATTATACATTAAACATTCAGTTCATTTTCAAAAGTTTTTTCAGTCACCTTGATTTTTATAGGGATTTTTTTCTTTTTTTGTCAGTATTTTGGAAACTGAAGCACACTGTTTCAGACAAAAAGACAAAAAGTTTCATTCCTTTCGGGCAAAAACTCACACTATTTTTCACACGCCATTTTCTAGGGGCTTTTAGGATATTTTTTGATGTCCATAAATTTTTTGTACTTTATTTGTGCGGAAACTAACACACTTTTTTGTTTGAAAACTAAGCCTAGCTAGTCATATCTAGCGCACTGAGGATCCTAAATTTTTCGAATCACCCGGTAATGTAAAGCGTAGAGAAACAAATAAAATTATTGTAAATAATCTTATGGCGGAATCGTACCATGAGCGGAACAAGTGTTACAAGTGTGGTAAAAATGGGCCAAGTGTGCCGTAAGTGTGCCAAGAGTAGCATAACTACCAAGCATGGCGGAACTGCACCAAGAGCGCCAAAACTGTTCGGCACATGTGGGGTTCCAATATTTCAAGCAGGTGGTGAAAAGTGGGCACCCCTCGTGGAATAGTAACGGTACAAGTTCAGCCACTTCAACGAAGAATTCAACATGAGTTTCATTTAGCCAATCAACCGCTCTATCTATGATATAAATATTAATAAGATGAAAGCTATTTTCCTTATAATAAGATTGGGGCATTAACATTATTTTGTGCTAGGGCGAGATGCACAAGATTTGGTTAAGAGACTTAATGATGCTTTAATTAAATACCAAAATTGAACGAATTGTACAAAAAACGTAAGAATTGCAGAACAAACTATAAAAATCAAAATATTAATCCCAAGTAACACAAAAGAAATTTATTAAACTAAAATTGTTTGTATTAAATGTATTTAATATACTTCAGACCAGTTAAGAAACTTCAGTGTTTTTGCACATCGACGAAGAACGAGATAGAAATTTATGGAGGAAAAAAGAATTTTCCTTACCAACATTTTTTAACACATTTTTTTTTATCAAACACGAAGATTTATCTATTCCAAATCAGACCAAATTATTTCTTCAAAATCACTGTTTTCATGCATAGAGTTCCTGGTAAATTCACTGCTTTCTCCCGATCCCTTCTGTGAATTTTTTTTTCTTGCTGTTCACTTCAACTAGACTCAACCTTCTTATTTTTCCTCTTTTTATTTCTTGAGACAAGCTTGAGTCCTTCGGTTGGTGGGCTGTTGTACATTTTACAGACACAGGCTCTCTGATTTCCATATTCCTTGCAACCCTTGAGTCTAAAAATTTCAGGAGGTAAGGATTCATTCCAGAAGGCTTCAAGCTTCGGAAATAATTTTTTCCAGTATTCTTTCGATCGGTGAACTGTAATTATTTCCCAATCGTCAATAGTTAAGTGGCATATCATCTTGTCCAGTATCTCCAGTTGGCCATGTATCTGGGCGAAATACCTGTCATTTTCTTATAGCTGAAGACCTTCACTGGATAATTCAAGAAAAAATCATTTAACTAAATTTTTTGACTGAGCCACATCAAAAATGGTTTTGAACTCTGGTATATTATGCACAGTTTTTATCTCTAAAGGTTTGCCATTAGGGAGCAATCCATCTACAGATACAGCAAGATACTGATGCTGTGGATGCACACTGAGTTCTATTTCATCTCCCTTTATGACTTTTAAGTTGAATTTGTTGTCATATGCTTCTAGTGCCACTACTTCTAAATCTAAGCCCCTTTTCATAAGGGCAGAGCAGAATCTAGGTCCCAAGTTTCGAATTTGCTTAACAATTGGGGCAACTCTGGTGCCATTTTTTCTGGTTGCAATTATATGGAAGTAACTACTAGTTATTCTCTTAGATCTTTCTTCAACACAATTGTCATTTTTGGACTGGCCCTTGGAATGTTGAACAAAAGCTTGTACTGGCAAAATCCAATTTTAAATACTGGTCAGTATGTTTTTGTATGGCCAAATTTATTGCATCAGAAGTCACGTCTGGCTTATTGCAATTTGATACATAGTCACGATCACCAGCGTTATAATTTCTATTTTTTAACTTAGCAACGTGTTTTCCTCCAAGAGCACTATAATAACTGGTCAAATTACGTTTAGATCTTACACGAAGTTTAACCGTTTTATTGCAATATTTTTTTGTTACGCTAGAAGGACTAAGCCCAAAAATATTTTTCCAAGCT
The DNA here is from genome assembly GCF_032884065.1 of Artemia franciscana. NCBI lineage: Eukaryota > Metazoa > Arthropoda > Branchiopoda > Anostraca > Artemiidae > Artemia > Artemia franciscana. Next base: position 44,461,607 of record NC_088877.1, on the reverse strand, counting down.
AATTGATGCTATTTTGGACCTGAATTATAAGCAAGACTTACTCCATTAACTCTTGCATGGTACGACCTCGTTTAGACCGGCTTATTTGCTTTCCTTCGATGAATTTTGCAACAACTGACATGGAGGTTTCAGCTAAGTTTGTAGTTGCGTCACTTCAAAGCTGCTCTGCTTTTTGACACACAATATCGACCCCTCTCATAACATCTTCAAACACGTGCAGGGAAGAAGTATTCCACCGACCTTCTATTTTACCGTTCACGGTCAATTCAGCAATCATAGGACAGCCAGAATCACATTTTGTGTGGTTTCCGAAAACACGGTACGGACCTCTTTTTAACTAGTTTTTCAATTCTTCCGTTCAGGCACGTACGCAGGAATTTTTTCGGAGAGGGGGGGGGCCAAAACCTTCGAAACAGCAGAAATAAAGTAGCACTTTGCTTATTTAGTAACTAAATAAATGCAAAAAGCACGTATATCGGAAAATACAGATTAACTTTAATCTGTAGTATTGTAGCCGATGGAGGGAAGAAGACTGAAGCCTCAGAAGCACGTTTTAGGCTCAGGTTATGTTCATAGCGATTTAGAACTAGTGATTAATCTTTTATATCCCACTGAAAGGGAGATTTTTGAGTTAACAGTGCAATATGGGAGCTGTGTGGGGTAGTTCTTCTACAGCGAAAACGTCGACTTTAATGAAAAATGATAGTTTCCAAAATTGATCCATTAAAAGCTGTACTTTATCCTCAAAAGGGGGAATAAACGCCCTAATATCAAGGATAGTTCTATTTTGCTGTGGAAAGCAAACTCTCTTTACAAAAAAAAATAATAAAAATAACAGTACAGTCGCTAATTACGTCAAAGAGGGTAAAAATTTAGACAGAAAATGGGTTAATAATTGGACAGTGATTTGATCAGATAATTGTATGCTGTAAAACTAATAAAAAAAGGCTTCACACATGTATCTAGATTCTTAATAAATGTTCTACTTTTGCCAGAAATCCCAAGAAACCATGGGGAAATTAAAGATTTTACAATTTTTTTTTTTTTGGGGGGGGGGTCCCGAAGACCCCCTCCCCCCCCCTGCAGATGTGCCAGCTTCCGCTGTTCCATTATTTTCAGAATTTGTTTTTATCGCACCCCTTAAATTTTTTGTCAGTTGCTGGATAATTTGTCTGGGAAGAAGTTTTGTGTAAAAACCTTTTTTATTTTTGCACAAATTATATAGATGGGTTATATAATTTTCTTGATGTGATTTGCACATTCATATTTCCGTATGTTGGAACCGTAGGAAACACTTTGTTTTAGCTTATAAAAAAAAAACACTAGAATCGCCGTCACCGATAAAAACTAAAAACTGTGATCCTTGCATCTCCTCACTGGAACGAAAGGCTTCAACTAGAATATCTGTTTCCATAATTTCCGTTATAATTCAGAAAGCATAAATGATCTTTGGGTATTACTTTGGCGTTTGCAGAAGAAAAACATATAGAACAGTATTTATTTTTTATGCCAACATATAACAGTTTTTTCGTAAATATATCTATGATAACTGCAACACATCCTTTGGCCGAATAATCATGTGCTTTGCTATGCTTATTCCAGCCTCCATCACATATCACTTTTGTCCAGTATGAGTCGTCCTTATACCTATACCTAATACCTAATGCCGGTCCTTATACCTAATGCCGGTCGGGACTTAAAATAAGAGCTCTGACACACAAGGTCCCTCTAAATATCAAAATTCATTAAGATTCATGCTGATCTCTTCACTCTAAGTGTTTTCCAAGATTTCCCGTTTCCAAGATTTCTGTTTCCCCCCTCAAACCCCCTATGTCCCCGGATCCGATTCAAAATGAAAATGAACCATATGAGACATAATATCTTTCTATATATCAAGTTTCATTAAGATCCGATCACCCATTCGTAAGATGAAGAAACCTCGATTTTCACGTTTTCCAAGATTTCCAGTTGCCCCCTCAAACTCCCCCCAATGTCATCGGATCTGGTGGTGATTTAAAATAAGAGCTCTGAAGCACAACATCCTTCTAAATCTCAAATTTCATTAAGCTCTGATCAACCGTTCGAAGTTACAAATACCTCATGTTTTCTAATTTTTCTCAATTACCCCCACCCCCTAACTCCCCCAAAGTGAGTGGATCAGGTCCGGTTGTATCAGTCAACTATCTTGGACTTGTGCTTATTCTTCCCACCAAGTTTCATCCTGATCTCTGCACTCTTAAGCGTTTTCCAAGATTTCCGGTTCTCCCTCCCCCAACTTCCCCCAATAACACTGGATCCGGTCGAGAATTAAAATAAGGGATCTGAGTTACGACGTCCTTCTAAATATGAAATTTCATTAAGATCTGATCACTCCTTAGTAAGTTAAATATACCTAACTTTTTCGAACGTTTCAGAATTAACCCTCCCCCCCAACTCTCCCAATAAGAGAAGATCCGTTCCAGTTATGTCAATCACGTATTTAGGACTTGTGCTTATTTTTACCACCAAGTTTCATCCCAATCCCTCCACTCTAAGCGTTTCCTAAGATTTTAGATTTCCCCCTCCACCCACCCACCCCCCCCCAGTGTCACCGGATCCGGTCGGGATTTAAAATAATAGCTCTGAGACACGATATCCTCCTAAATATCAAATTTCATTAAGATCCGATCACCCGTTCGTAAATTAAAAATACCTCCTTTTTTCTATTTTTTCCGAATTAACCGTTGGTACCAAGTGCCATAAAAAATGAAAAGAACCATACAAAAAAAAAACAGTTGTTGATAAACCGATCATTTGTGAAGCATACACACATAAGGGAAATACAGGTAATTATTACCATATTGGAAGGACTACCTTATACAGCTTATGAGGTACAAGGTAAAGATCATCAGAGGTAAAATATGACACTTATTTTTACTTACCTAAAGCTTTAGTTGATTTAGATCTTTTCAGACATGCACACGTGTGGATGGCACAGTTTGATACCCCTCCCCTCGGAAATATTTTTATACTTGTGATTTTTTCATTAATTTTTTTTTTATGTTATCAGCCTTTTATAAAAGGTGTTCCCTGTCTGAAATAAAATCCCACATCCAGCACCCCTTCCCTCCAAAAAATTCTCATCTGTTTAATATCTCTTAGACGAAAAGTTAATGTCCTTCCAAATCATGAACATGCAGAGCTTGCAACCCATCGGAAGCAATTTCACAAACTTTTGGAAAAGAGAGCTTAAAACTTGTATATCTAATTTTCAATTAAACTCAGCCACCTTTTGTTGATAGTTTTCTTTCTCATAGCTCATATGTCTTGTTAACAAGTTGGCAGTTTCAATCGAGCATTGCGGAAAAAGAATCCCGCCTTTTTTTCTATTGGCTGATGAACAACGCTATTAAGCCGGAAACAGGGGTAAAATAAAATAAAATACAAGCACATTTTGAAATTGTATTTTTCTGATTTTGCTTTCAAACTATTTGTGATAGACATCAGAAATTTGCTGTAATGGTTGTACATTATAAGACCTACACATAAAAAAAATGTTGAAAATTAAAAATACTTTTTTGCACCATTAAAAATAAAAATATAACAATTCTACAAAAACATTTTTTTTAAATACTGGCAGGATGAACTAACAAAAAAATCTACTGTCATTTCCCATCCACTAAATTTTTATTCAACAAACTAAAATAACTTGATTTCTTATTTCCACAGTATGTAAAGCATATACAGAAAAAGTGAAACCAACATTTTTTTCCTTTTTAACTCGAGTCATCAAAAAAAAAAATCAGCTCAAAATCGCCTAAATCGCAGAAGTTATTCATGATTTTCTATCATAGGAAAAATAGCATTGGACACAAATTAAGATGATTAGCCTTAAATTCCTGACAGTTGGGGAGGGGCACAATATTTTTTTCCAAAATCTAGGGGCGGGGGATTTTTTTTTAGCATTCAAGGTTTTTGACATAAACATCGAAAAAGGCATTTGTCAACTAAATTACCGAAGAAAATAGTTTCAGAATTGAAGGGGAAGAGAGGGGAAAAAATATAAGACGGATGATATACACACTGTCCCCTTCTTTAAAGGTTTCACTAAACGAGGAGCTTCATGAAATAAGGTGATTAAAGCAACAAAATATGACCCTTTTGTTCTCATTTTTCATTTTTATCCTCCCCTTGTGATTTTAGAAAAACTATCAAAATGGACCTAACATGTGAAAGATCCTAGAAAATACAGCTACCCCTTTTTCATCTTTTTTATATATTTTTTTTATTTATTTACTGTATAAGATTAACGTCGGTTTTTAAATGACTTACCCAAATCCAAGTTGTGGTACATTACTAGGTAGATTTGGGGGGATCATAAAAATTTAATGTCACATTTATGTTAGTCTTAACCCCCAGCAATGACTACCCTTTCCAGATATTGAGATAGCCGAAATTTCAGCTCGAATGGATGACGTTAGCCCGTCCCCCTCGTCACTCAAAGTTTGAAAAAATCAAAATTTTTGGCCGCTGACATATCAGGCCATAGCTGCGGAACGGTAACTAATAAAAACCAGCTTAATGTCTCAAAAGGAAGCTAATATTTTTTAAGAAAATTTATATTCTTTTCATAATTATTGTTATTATTCTAAGTCAAACAGAGCTGCAGCAGCCTTTTGCCCCAATAACGTGACCTGGCACCATTAGGAGCCAGTTTGGCAGTATACTAAGTATTTTACGGGTTACTACATACTCCGTCTTGGAATTAACATTTTTTTTTTAATTAAAACGTATTTTGGAACCCAATTTTCAAACATAATGAGCCTCTTGTCCAATATTGGCATTTTTTTTTTGTTATTTTGTGTTGAGATCCTCTTTCGAGAACGACTTATTATTTTGGCAATGAAAATCAGAGAGCTGGGTGGAATGAAGCGACGATACAACAAGTCATAAGGAAAAATTATACGCTGCTGATAACACCGCAGAGTGTCTATTATTATTGTTTGAAGTGCTCCTTGAAGCTAATAAAATGTGTAAAAGCTCATTATTTACTTAATTAAAAAACGATTTATTTTGATACTTTTCTAATTGTGTGTTTTTATTCCAATACTGCCATAATTCTATGCTACCCGTTCCTGACATAAGATCCTCTATGCGTACCTCTTTTTGCAATTGAACACCAGTGTTCTTACACTAGAAAATGAAAAATCTGTTATGTTAGGTAAAAAATCGTGAAAAATCTTTTTGTAACAGTAAAAAATCCAAAATTTTTCCTGGCAAGCACAGGCTGCTTAGATTTGAATTTTTGCTAACATATACTCGTTTTTCAATATTGCAATATGACGTCTTAATTCAAACCTGGCAATAAGACAGTTTGAAGTTGTTGAAGTTGAAGGAATTATGCTCTCCTCTGTTTGACACTTAAGAGCCTTCTTTGTAAATTGTGGAACTCCAATAACTGATTTCAAAGTCCAAAATCTTGGTGGATTTCTTCCAAGTACTTTGTAACAAGGTGAAGTATCTGCACTTTGTCTTCTGATGTAGTGAGACCACCCAGAATCTGATATACACTTGGCTTCTTACACGAAAGAATTCCACTATTTCCTTCCTTTGACTCGCATATCTATCACACTCGAGAAGTAAATGCTCAATAGTTTCTTCAACGTCACAAAATTGACATCTTTCTGAAGCTCCTTTAAACCTTGCTTTATAACTTCGAACCCCAGCATGACCGGATCTGAGTCTAAATACGATTCTTGATTGCCATCTATTCAAAAGTAAAACAGTTCAAAATAGGGATGATACCTTTTTATTGACAGTGAAATATAAAATTATTTAACTGGATATTTCGAACACAAATACAGTGTTCATCATCAGCAGTAAAAACTGCTCATCAGCAGTAAAAGAGTTTTACTGCTGATGATGAACACTGTATATGTGTTCGAAATATCCAGTTAAATAATTTTATATTTCATTGTCAATAAAAAGGTATCATCCCTATTTTGAACTGTTTTACTTTCGTCATGGAAAGACAGTGTGGTCTTCGAAGTTATCTCCATCTATTCAAAAATTTATATATTACAACTTCTCTCTTGCTCCGCTCCTTTGTAGTTACAAACAAATTTCCTGATAAGTTCAGGTTATGCTGGAAGCTTTGATGGCGGATTGTTTTAATCATTCGCTCTATTTGAGTTGCAATTCTTGGAGTAGGAACATCCAACTCACTCTGACCTTCTAGTGCGGCGGTTTTGGCTTCTCTATCTACTCTCTCTTTACCTTTAATTCCCACAGACAGTTTGAAGATTCTAGCTGACTGAAGTTTTTGAATTTCAACGCCAGGAAGAGTAGAACCTCATTTATTCTTTTTTGCACAAAAAAGGACAAAGACAGTAGGAGCTCATAAGAAATGAGTGCAGAAAATCACAAAAAAATTATTCCTCACATTCATCAGCTGTAGCTGATGCTTTGGATTTTTGATAAGTAAAGTTTAAAAACTAAAGCACAACATGCGAAAAAAAGAAAAACAAATAGCACTAGTTATTGCTTTTTTACCAAATTATTCTTGAAACTTATTACAACGTTTTGGATAAATATTTTTCACACGAAAATCACTTTTATCAATGAGTAGTAATTCTCTCTCCTGTTTTCTTGATTTTAATGTTTTCTAAAATCTGCTAGGTAGCGAGGATGCGACACAAGGAATCCCATGAGCAAAATATCTCACAAGTTCAATATAAAGCTTATTTTGTTTCCAAAACACATCTTTGATCTTTTGATCATCTTGTTTCATTTGCTAGCTTCCATTGAAGCAACGTTTTCAAATTTCGAAATATTCACTACTTTCTCATACCAAAAGGTGCACTATAAAGCAAAACTTAAGGTACTTGGAAAAAAAATTCAGGAAGCAAAACATTAGGAATTAGGAGTAGATTTACAACCTGGGAGTTGGACTTTTTTATTTTTCCAGATTTACTTTAAAAATAACTTGGATAAAAGTCTTTAAAATTTTTATTATTTGACGATGGGGAGTTTGTTAAAATAGGGTTTGGTGCTTAAAAGAAAATAAATTATAAATAAATGATAAATATTTTGTAATAATGTCGAAAATGAACTGGAATTAATATAAACCTCGGAAGATTTAGGCGCTTGAGGCCAACACAGCTCTACATGTCAAATTTTTCTTAAGGACACTATCCAGTCCCATTCTTGGACGACCTGCTTTTCGTTTGCTCTTAAAAGGTTTGCCGACAAGAATCCTCTTTGGCTGGGATAAAATCTTATCAAGATTGTAATTTTTTCCATTATGAATGAATAAGATCTTTTTTTATTTATACAAAACGATGCAAAATTTTAACTTATATTTGTTTTTACATTGTTTGAAATTTTTATTTTATTCTTAATTGCTGAAGTATCCACTAGCTAAATAGATAAAGTTAAAATAGAAAAGGAGGCAAAGTGAAGACAATCAAGTCATTGAATCCTGTGTAAGAAGTTAAAAAAAATTGATTTTTTTTGCAGTAAGGAGGATAGTCAGTTGACACATAGCTGGTTCATGGACGTTATAATTTTTATAAAAGTCCTCCAGTTGCTTTGGTAGTTATTTAAAGGAGTAAAATGCAACAAAATTAATGACAAGGCTACTACAGTTATTTCAAGCAACCCACGGATATTCTGTTCTAATTTTGCCTGGTAGTGAGTTGTCTGATCACAACTTGGCCTAGCAAGTATCCGCACAAAAATTGATTCAATTCTTTAAAGGGGTGATTTTTTTTTTCAGATTGCTTTCTATGACGCTGAAGAGTGTTTTGGCTCTGCCGTCAGGACTTTCAATAAGGTTTAAAATATCAACCTGAATGGCGAGAATTTTGCCACACCAAAGAACTGCTATAGAAAGCAGTTTTTTGACGCCCCTGTCAGTGGTAAAGTTCATCATAAAGGAAAGTGGAATACTTTTCAGAGTCTCAACAAGTGAGGACCAAGCCCCATGCGAATTTTAATTTCGTTGCCTTTTGCTTCCCCAAAGCTATTGTCTCAAGAACTTGATTCAGAATAAGGCTTTTCAACAAAGATAGCAGATTATCACTTATACTTAGCAGCGAATCATTTTCTACTAAGAAAGGACTAATCTTGGTTTCACGTGTCTCGTCATTGCTGGCACAGTCTCTCCAACTGATTCTAAGGATTCGTCAAAGACAGTTATTCTCGAAGGTAGTAAGGTGTTTCTCTTGTTCTGCAGTTAGCTTAAGGCATT
>NC_088877.1:44430426-44453277 GCF_032884065.1 Artemia franciscana | reverse complement strand
TTTCGGGAGACATGTACAATATTTTTACCTTTCTCGATATTTTTCTCTGGTTAATTTGCCGACTGTCAATATGTCCAAAGGACATATTGTTTTCGAGTACATAAATTCGTTGCCACGAGTATATAAATCCTTTCTTAACGAAGAAATACATAAATCTGTCTGGCTTCATGAAAAACAAGATATTTTTATCTTTAATCCACGCTTTATCTTACTAGTAAGGCTATACGCTCCCTAAAGCTCCACAAAGCAAGAATAAAGTCGATATTCCTTGTTTATTGAAATATGAGCGGAAACTTACCATCAATATAAGTCAATTTACCAAAGCAAAACAGGGTGAATTTTGTGAAAAATATAAGATGATAAGGGAAAATCCTGAAATATTGTGAAAAATATAAGATGATACGGGATGATCCTGAAATATAACTTTCGGGGGATTAAGCCCCACCCCAAACTCTTACCATCACGCCTAGTATAGGAGGTGGCCGAGAAAAAATAAATAAACAGAATCGTTTCCACCAAGAACATAACCCTTTCATAAACGATGAAATATATCAATCTGCTTGGCTTGGTGAAAAACAAGATATTTTCGTCTTGAATTTGAACTTAATATTAATCAGTAAAGCCATATCTTGTCTATGTCCTTATAAAGTGAAAATAGAATTCGATATTTCTTGTTTATTGAGTTATGAATGGAAACTTCGACAGAAATATAGGAAATTTCGCTAATGTTTAAGATTTTGAATAACAGCTGTTGTAAACTGAGTGGTGAGGTTCTGTCCTCCAATATCCTTTGTTCGAATCTGAAAAAAAAAGAACTCAGCTAAAGTAAAGTATAGAAGAATTAGAGTTAGAAACTTGATATAAGAATTCTACAGCTAATAGGACACGAACCCATTGTCTCGTGCGTACTAGGTAGTACGCGAGTAGGTAGTACTAGGAGTGTAATAAATTCATTTCAAGTTCACACCAATGAATTTATAAATATCCAATCCACTCCAACTGAAGTTATCCATGTAAATTGTTCGATTAACTAAATACAAACATTACAATCAAAATTTCATCCTGAATCCGAATATAACATTCATTTTCGTCGCAAATAAACTTTACTCTCACCCTCCTAATAGTCAAATACACAGCCAGAATTTCATATATGCACTGAATTTTCCATACATCGCTCTTTTTCTTCAAATTGTTTAAAAGGTTTATCAAACAGTTCGTGGTAACAAACTGTAGTAAGGAGCGACCCGGCTCAATAGTAAGCAAAACTCTTAAAAACGGAATTTTGATACCAATGGTTACATCAAAAGAATCGTATTTTTGTGCTGATTTTAAGTATATTAAATAAAAAAAACTTAAAACGCACAGAAATTACTTCGTATATGAAAGAGGCTGCTTCCTCATCAACGCCCCGATCTTTACGCTAAAGTTTGACTCTTTCTCTCAATTCTTCTTTTTAAAACAGTAAAAAACTTTAGCGTAAAGAGCGGGGCGTTGATGAGGAAGCAGCCTCTTTCATATACGAAGTAATTTCTGTGCGTTTTAAGTTTTAATGTCGCTCCTTACTTTCAGTTAAAAAAACTTGTTTTTTTATTAATTTCTGGACGTTTTTGAATCAATGCATGTTTTGATTTTGGCTCTCCGCAGAGGAATAATCAAAACGAAATTTGCATTTTTTTTTTTTTTTTTTTTTTTTTTTTTTTTTTTTTTTTTTTTTTTTTTTTTTTTTTTTTTTTTTTTTTTGGCTAAATGGCTTTCTCATAATTTTGATCGAATGATTTGAGAAAAAAAGAGCGGGGACGAAGCCAAGTTGCCCCCCGATTTTTTGGTTAATTAAAAAGGCAACTAGAACTTTTAATTTTTTACGAATCTTTTTATTGGTAAAAGGTTTACGTAACTTATAAATTAGCTTACGTAAAGAACTTTTGTATTCTCATGTTTTTATTACATATATGAGGGGATTCGCCCCATCGTCAGTTCCTCGCTCTTTACACTAAAGCTTAAATTTTATCCCAATTCATTAAGAATGACCCCTGAGTCACAAAGCCGTAGAATAAATAGTTGAAAATACTAAAAATACTTCAGCGTAAAGAGCGAGTTATTAGAAGGAGGTGAGCCCCTCATATGGGTAATAATTTCTGTTTGTTTTAAGTTTTATTCCTGTTCCTTACTTCCAGCTGAAAAAGCTTTTTCACATTTATTTTTTAATTGTTTTTTTTTAAATAATGCTAGTAAATCCTGCTCTCCCTTCATGGAAATTTTCTTCTCCCATGACAAATTCTCGATGGAAAGTTCCCCCAGCGTATCCCCCCTTCTCAACCCTTCCCCCCAAACAAAATAATCCTCCTGAAAACGCCTGTATACTTCCAATAACCATTACTATATGTAAGAACAGGTCAAAGTTTGTAACTTGTTGCCCCTCCCATGGGGACTGTGGGGGAGTAAGTCGTCCCCAAAGACATAGTTATAAAGTTTTTCGACTACGCTGAATAAAATGGCTATCTCAGAATTTTGATCCGTTGACTTTGGGAAAATAATTAGCGTGGGAGGGGGCCTAGGTGCCCTCCAATTTTTTGGTCACTTAAAAAGGGCACTAGAGCTTTTCATTTCCGTTAGAATGAGCCCTCTTGCAACATTCTAGGACAACTGGGTCGATACAATCACCCCTGGGAAAAAAAAACAAAAAAACAAAAAAACAAATAAACACGCATCCGTGATCTGCCTTCTGGCAAAAATGCAAAATTCCACATTTTTGTAGATAGGGGCTCGAAACTTCTACAGTAGGGTTCTCTGATACGCTGAATCTGATGGTGAGATTTTCGTTAAGATTCTATGACTTTTAGGGGGTGTTTCCCCCTATTTTCTAAAATAGGCTCGTAACTTTTGATGGGCAAGACTAAACTTGATGAAACTTATATATTTAAAACCAGCATTAAAATGCGATTCTTTTGATGTAGCTATTGGTATCAAAATTCCATTTTTTAGAGTTTTGGTTACTATTGAGCCGGGTCGCTCCTTACTACAGCTCGTTACCACGAACTGGTTGATAAGTTTCATCAAGTTTAGTCTTACCCATCCCAAGTTACGAGAAAATTTGCCTCATTTTAGAGGGAAACGCCCCCAAAAAGTCATAGAAGCTTAACGAAAATCACATCATCAGATTTAGCGTATCAGAGAAACCTACAGGAGAAGTTTCAAGTTCCTAAATACAAAAATGTGGAATTTTGTGTTTTTTGCCACAAGACAGATCACGGATGCGTGTTTATTTGCTTTTTTGTTTTTCCTAGGGGTGATCGTATCGACCCAGTGGTCCAAGAATGTCACGAGAGGGCTCATTCTTCCGAAAACTAGATTAGAATTAGAACCTAGAACCTAATTTCAAACTAGAAACAATTAGAGTTAGGAATTTGATATAAGAATTCTACAGCTAATAGGACACAAACCCATTTCCTCGTAGAACTACTAGAAACTAGAAGTTCTAGTGCCTTGTTTAAGTAAAAAATTGGAGGGCACCTAGGCCCCCTCCCACGCTCTTTTTTTCCCAAAGTCACCGGATCAAAACTTTGAGACGGCCATTTTGTTCAGCATAGTAGAAAAATCTAATAAATAAGTCATTGGGAATGCCTGAATCTCCACAGTCCCCGGAGGAGGGGCTGCAAGTTACAAACTTTGATCATTGTTTAGATAAAGTAACGGTTATTGGGAAGTGTACAGACGTTTTCAGGGGGACTTTTCCGCGTTGGGGGAGAGGAGAGTGGGCGGGGGAGGGGTTAGTGGGAGGATCTTTCCATGGAGGAATTTATCATAAGGGAAGAGAATTTCCATGAAGGGGGTGCGGGATTTTCTAGCATTACTTAAAAAAATAATGAGAAATAAATAATAATAAAGTTTTTCCAACTGGAAGTAAGGAGCAGCATTAAAACTTAAAACGAACAGAAAATTATTACGTATATAAGGGGGTTCATCTCCTCCTCAATACCTCGCTCTTTACGCTAAAGTATTTAAAAAAAAATAGCGACGAAGACCACACTGCCTTTCCGTAACAAACAAATACAAAGTAGAAGCAATAGGGACAATCTTTTTAAGACAGTGGAAATCAATTCTGTGAATATTTCGGTCCTATGACCAAGGGCCGTCTTCAGCACAATACGAGAAAGAGAGAAAAAAAATGTATATATAAACACACACTGAAATGTGAGAATTAAAACTAATAATTTTGTTTTAACTTTTTTAAAACAGCCCTAGCATCCTTACTTCAACGAAGTTCAAGTTTGAGGTAGGCTGCTAAAAATGCAAGGTTGACTCTGAGAAATTGCATTTAATCACTTTGTTCTGTTTTGTTTGAATGAATTTATCATCTCACTTCATTCTTTTTGTCAGTCCTGGTTGAACTTCGTTGAAGTAAGGATGCTAGGGCTATTTAAAAAAAAATTAATATTATTAGTTTTAATTCTCACGTTTTAATGCAAGTTTATTTATATATACATTTTTTTTTCTCTTTCTCGTATTGTGCTGAAGACGGCCCTTGGACATAAGGCCGAAATATTCACAGAATTAATTTCTACTGTCTTGAAAAGATTTTCCCTATGGTCATTCTGAAGGAATTGGGACAAAATTCGGTCATGTTTATATTACCGAAACAATTTTTTTTGGGTCATGAAATTATTGTTAATGGATGCATTTTGACTTTTTGAACATCTTTTCTCTCTTGCAAAACTACCGCAAACTCAACCTAACCTAACCTAAAAGAAAATTGTCTCTAAAAGCCACAGAGCAATTTTCGGTCTTATAACGTTAGTTATTTCAAATTTCCGATTAACGAAAAAGGAAATGATTACAATTCTATATGTATAAATACAAGAATATTTGCCCGGAATAACACCATAACGGTGAGTTTGCGGTAGTTTTGCAAGAGAGAAAAGATGTTCAAAAAGTCAAAATGCATCTATTAACAATAGTTTCATGACCCAAAAAAGTTGTTCAGGTAATACCTACATTGACCCAAAATTTAAGCTTTCGAGCAAAGTATTGACGAGGGGCGAACCCCCTCATACACTTAATAAAAATATACAAATATAGAAGTTCGTTACGTAAGTTAATTCATAAGTTACGTATATTTGTTTCTAGTAAAAACGTTTAAAAAAAATAAAAAGTTCTAGTTGTCTTTTTAAGTAACCGAAATTGGAGGGCAACTAGGCCTCCTCCCCCACCCATTTTTTCTCAGAACTGTCCGATCAAAACTTCGAGAAAGCAATTTTGCGAAAAAAATCAAAAATTAATATTCAAATTTCGTTTTAATTATTCATGTACGATGAGCCAAAATCAAAACCTGCATTAATTCAAAAACGTTCAGAAATTAAATATAAAAAAAAACAAGTTTTTGTTAGCTGGAAGTATGGAACGACATTAAAACTTAAAACAAACGGAAATTATTCCGTATATGAAAGGGGCTGTCCCCTCCTCAACGCCCTGCTGTTCACGCTGAAGTTTGACTATTTGTCACATTTCTGCTTTTAAAACAATAAAAACTCTAGCGTAAAGAGCAGGGCGTTGAGGAGGGGACAGCTCCTTTCATATACGGAATAATTTCTGTTCTTTTTAAGTTTTAATGTCGCTCCTTACTTACAGTTAAAAACTTGTTCTTTTTTATTTAATCAAAACAATGGTGACTGGTTTACTGCTTCAACTAAAAGCGAATAACTAGTTCAGTTTAAATTGAGCTTGAAAATGAGATAGATGAAGAAATACAAATGAGGACATACTAAATTTACAAAGTTTAAGGGCCAAAAAGTTGAGGATTTAAGAAACCCGAATTCGTTTTTTACTGGAGTCACAAGAATCCGTAATCAATGTGAGTTAGTTTTATAAAAAAAAAAAAAGTTATGAATAAAATATCATAGGAATTAGTTAATAGATTGTAAGGAATAAGGGACCAAAAACAAGAAGAACAATAGGGAATTTCTCAACACAGACATATTCCGGACCTATGTCCAAGGGTCGTCCTCAGCGATACAAAAAATATATAAGAAGAAAAAACTTACAATTGGATAAAATCAATAAAACTAAAATGAAAATTTTATCAAAATGAAATATTCATTCTAATTTGTTTCCCACTATCTTGAGAAACTTCCTATTGTTCTTCTTGTTTTTGGTGTTTGTGATGGAAAGGCAGTGTAGTCTTCATCGCTATTTACGTCTCGCTTGTGGGAATAAGGGAATAATAAGTTATAAGGAATAATAAGAATAAAAACGTAGTTAATCAAATTAGTCAATAGGAATCAGTTAACAAAAGATTATCAATATCAAATATCAATCACTGAAAGTGTTTTACATTAAAAAAAAAAAAGACGAAATTGAATCCCTAAAAAAAAGAGCACTGGCCATTTATTTAAATTAGATATATCTATGAGTTTAAAACGAAACTGAGCCAAGTGACTGTCCGCAGGCACGTACGCAAGAGGGGGGGGTCTTTGGTTCTTATCCCCCAGAAATAGCAATAGCTTTATCATTTTCCTAATACTTCTTTTAATTAATGATATTTGTTGATTTTTTGGGCTTGCTCACCTTTCGGGATACCAGGCCCGAAAATCAGTTTATGTGCAAATGCCCTGTTGCATGCCCACTGCATGACCAAATTACAGAAGATTGACATGAAATTGAAATCTCTCATTTAGGAATTTCTGTACTCTTCAACCAGCTTTTATCATATCACTGATGTTTTTATATTTGAAACTTGGGGGCCCACAAGGACAGGTTAGAAGCACAAGATTGTTTAAACCAGGAGCCAACAGTGGGCAACTGTTTGATTCAACCTCATTTGTACGGAAAGGATAAATCGTTTAAGAATCGTAAAAAGGATAATAGCTGTACTTTATTGTAAATATAATAAACATAAAAAATGACCCTGTAAAAAATATCGTTACATCATGATTAAAATCAGGCTCCTGAAAAAGTAAGTTTCTTCACTGCAGGTGTCATGCACGTACAGAGGGGAGTGTGTGGGGGGGTATACCTTCCCTCGCTTAGAACAATCACAACTTTCCCAAATTTTTTTGCACTTCTTATTCAAGTTACAAAATAAATAGTTTTATTTTAAAATTCCCTCCACTCATGAAAAATTATTCATGTGTACGACTATGGGAGGTTTTACCAAGTCACCTAATCATATGCACCACACGTTCCAAAACCAGCAGCAGGCAACTACTTAGCCCGTTCTCATTCATACAAAAAAGATGATTTTTACACTTTAAATAAAATTTCGGTACTTGTCTGTTAAACAGTACATCCTCAAATTTTATTCTGTCTAAGATACGACAAAACCGGTTAGAACAAGTCATGATTTGCTTATTTTTAGTGGGAAAACTACGATCTAAGTATATTTTTAGCAAAATATTAAATATTTAGAGGTGGTTAGAAGTTGGTTGAGTTGGGTATTTAATATAAGGCGTTCTGTACGGCCAGCTTTCCATAATTCTTTGTTTTAGTTTCCATACTTTTGTTTCTAAAGTATTATCATCCTTTTTCGGTGTATTTCATTAGCATTAACCTAAATTCACTTCTTGAGGATGTCCTGTTTAAAAGATTAAATTAAAAAAAACTAGTTCTTTTAACTGCAAGTAAGGAGCGACATTAAAACTTAAAATGAACAGAAATTATTCCGTATATGAAAAGGGTTGTCCCCTTCTCAACGCCTGGATCTTTACGCTAAAGTTTGACTCTTTCTCACTACTTTATTTTTAAAACAATAAAAAACTACAGCGTAAAGAGCGAGGTGTTGAGCAGAGGACAACCCATTTTATATACGGAGTAATGTCTGTTTGTTTTGAGTTTTAATGTCACTCCTTACTTGCAGTTAAAAAACTTGTTTTTTTTTTATTTAATCTCTGAACGTTTTTGAATTAATGCATGTTTTGATTTTGGCTCACCGCACATGAATAATTAAAACGAAATTTGCATATTAATTTTTTTTTTCGGCTAAATGGCTTTCTCATAGTTTTGATGGGATGATTTTGATAAAAATGGGGTGGGAGGAGGCTTAGTTGTCCTCCATTTTTTGTTACTTAAAAGGCAACTAGAACTTTTTCTTACGAACGTTTCAATTAGTAATAAATATACGTAACTTACGGATTAACTTAAGTAACGAACTTTTATCTATATATATATAAAAATAAGTTGTCTGTGTGTGTGTGTGTGTCGAGTGACGTCATGTTTGTCGACTGACGTCATTTTAAGGATTGAGCTGTATGCGTCATGAAGTTGTTTGTCGACTGACGTCATGTTTGTCAACTGATGAAATTACATACCGGGACACCGGGACACAAATGACGACCGGGACACAGGGAATATAAATGACGTCCGGGAACCTCAAAGAGAAATTACAGACTGGGACACCCGGACACAAATCACGACCGGGACACAGGGAATATAAATGACGACCGGGACACAGGGACACAACTACAACGGGGACGCCAGGGGCACAGATGGGATATATAAATGACGACCGGGACACAGGGATTGTTCTAATAGAAATTACAGACCGGGACACCGGGACACAAATGACGACCGGGACACCGGGACACAGGGAATATAAATGACGACCGGGACACTCAAAGAGAAATTACAAACTGGGACACCGGCACTCAAATGACGACCGGGACACATGCAATATAAATGACGACCGGGACACAGGGACACATCATTAGAATAATGAGGTATAGATCTGAATACGGATTGTTTTTCCCATGGACAATTATATGTTGCATGTTCAAGAGTCAGTAAACCTGACAATCTATTTATATGCACAGACAATGGGACAGCAAAGAATGTTGTATATTCGCATGTTTTACGTAGTTAAAAACATATATATATATATATATATATATATATATATATATATATATATATATATATATATATATATATATATATATATATATATATATATATATATATATATATATATATATATATATATATATATATATATATATATATATATATATATATATATATATATATATATATATATATATATATATATTCACAGGTGGGACACAGGGACACAACTACAATGGCGCGTAACGACTTACGCGCGCGGGGGGGCTTGGGGGGGGGCGCGAAGCGCCGCCCCAACAGCTAGTTTTTGTATATTTTTATTACGTATATGAGGGGGCTTGCCACGTTTCAATACCTCTCTCTTTACACTAAAGCTTGAATTTTGTCCCAATTCTTTAAAAATGAACCCTGAATCACAAAGGCCGCAGATTGAAATTGCTAAAAAATACTTTTGCGTAAAGAGCGAGGTATTGTGGAGGAGATACCCCTTATTTACGTAATAATTTCTGTTCTTTTTAGGTTTTAATACTGCTCCTTACTTCCAGCTGAAGTTTTTTTTATCTATTTTCTCATTGTTTTTTTAATAATGATAGAAAATCCAGCAGCCCCTTCATGGAAATTCTCTTCCCTCGTAAGAAATTCCTCCATGGAAAGATCCTCCCGCGTAATCCTGGGAACTTGAAACTTCTACATTAGGTTTCTATGATATGCTAAATCTGATGATGTGATTTTCATTATTATTCTATGAATTTTAGGGGTGTTTCCCTCTAAAATAAGGCAAATCTTCTCGTAACTTTTGATGGGTAAGACTAAACTTGATGAAACTTATATATTTAAAATCAGCATAAAAAACGACTCTTTTTATGTAACTATTGGTATTAAAATTTCGTTTTTTAGAGTTTCGGTTACTATTGAGGCGGGTCGCTCCTTACTACAATTCGTTACCACGAACTGTTTGACAAGTACCTCATATATTTAATACAATTTGCCTTTTTTGTGTTCTCTAAACTTACTTTCAAACGTTCAGGGAAGTATAGCGAAAATTACAAGTTTTATGTTACTTATCCCTCTTTTCAATTAAAATCGGAAATTAAGAAAAATTGTCAATATGTTCCCTTGGTTGCAACAACTCTCCTCAAGATCTATTGGGAAGAATGATTCTTCTATTACGCTTCCCTGTATAAGAAAAGAAATGTTGCACAAATAGACTAACCAACTTCTGAGATTAATTGCTTGTTTTCCTTTGTTGCAGCTTGTTCTTGATCAAAGCCATAGTTCCCTTATACTTTATCTACTTCTTTATTCTTTTGGTTTTTTGTCAGACAATATTCGTATCAAATTGCTTACGTCAATATACAGGAAAATAAATCTTTTCAACCAGGACTTTCTTTTCAAATTAGTAGAAATAAACGTACAGTCAAACAGTTCGTGGTAACGAACGACCCGGCTCAATAGAAACGAAACTCTAAAAACAGAATTTTTATACCAATAGTTGCATCAAAAGAATCTGATTTTTATGCTGATTTTAAATATATAAGTTACATACAATTTAGTCTTAACCGTCAAAAGTTACGAGCCTGAGAAAATGTGCCTTATTTTGGAAAATAGGGGAAAACACCCCAAAATCACAGAACCTTAACGAAAATCACACCATCGCATTCAGCGTATCGGAGAACCCTGCTGTAGAAGTTTCAAGCTCCTATCTACAAAACTATGGAATTTTGTATTTTTTTTTTTCCAGAAGACCGATCACGGGTGCGTGTTTATTTGGTTTCTTTTTCTTTGTCCCAGGGGTGATCGTAAAAACCCAATGGTTCTAGAGTGTCGCAAGAGGGTTCATTCTAACGGAAATTAAAAGTTCTAGTGCCCTTTTTAGTGACCAAAAATTGGAGGGCACCTTGGCCCCCTCCCACGCTCATTTTCCCCCAAAGTCGATGGATCAAACTTGTTGCTGTTGTTTAGTTGACGTTTGAGCGAATCAACCGCTCGTATACGTGCGATCCTCTTTTAAAACTTGGGCTTATGAAGCCACGTCAACACTTAAGATATCTTGGGATAGTACTAGGACGTTGTACAGAGTGTTCTTGCTTAAATCACTGGCACTAGTATGCATATCACACCTCTATTCTGCTAATAGTGCTTAAAATATTTGTGAAAAGAAACATACTCAGATTTAAATAAGGCTAAAATGCAAGAAGAAATAAATAGATAAAAAGGTCAATACAACAAAAATAGAAGTTAATGCAGTTTCTACAATTAAAGCATCTATAAAAGGAAACATAAATACGAAATCGAAAGGTCAATACAATGAATATAAAAGTCAATACATTATAACTTAAAAAAAAATTCAGAGAATGTTATGCAGATTACAACTCTTTATATACTTAGTCAACAACAACATAGTCTTTCTATGGACCCACTTAGGGGACTTAGCCTGACCTAGGATTGCTCTCATTGTAAATGCACCAAAATACTTTATAATTTGGTTTCTAAGCAAATTTCTTTATACTTCATATTTTGTGCACTTCATGAGAATATGACAATAATTTGTGCACTTCATCATCATACTCATTACAAATATCACAAAGGGCGAGCTAAATCTCCCCCATTTATGTAAAACTGAACGGGTTTTGGCATGACCTGTCCTCAATATAAAAACAGTAACAGCAACAGATCTATCATGCACAAGTTCATCAGGTGGTGCCTTATAGTCATAAAGTTCTAAAAATGGATTTATGCAACTTCTAATGAAATTATTGGTCTCTCTATCATATAACACCTTATAGATACATGCAAAATATTCATTTTGAGTGGGTTTTACACTTATACTCTGACCATTTAAAATACCCCACTTTGCCATTATATCAGCAGATTCATTTCCAGCAATTCCCACATGTGCTGGGACCCAGACTAGAAATATATTATTCCCCACAAGCTCTAACAACCTAACTATTTGGTAGATATTACAAACTAATTCACGACTAGGTTCACGCTCATTGATCAGGTACTTAAGGGCTGATGCTGAGTCAGAGCATATCATCCAACTCCGGGCATAGCCATATGACTTAATAAATTCCAATGCCTTATATATAGTAATCATCCCAATTGAAAAAATAGACAGGCTGCCTGGTAACTTAAAACTACATGAAACTGATATACTAGGGACCATCACTGCAGAGCCAGCACCTTATCTGACTTGGGGCCATCAGTAAAAATTTGTATATGGTCTCTTAAGTGGTCAGTTTGTCTTAGCCAGTCATGTTTGAGAGTCAAGTTATTATCATCCCCACGATCAGGTACAGGAAAATTAAACACTATTCTCTATTGCACATAGACTATTCAATATACTATCCTCAAAAACTATCTCATTAATGGGTACTATATTTGGGCACTCATTTGAAAGCAAATTATAACACCTATAAAAAGCTGGAGTATTCCTATCCTTAAAAGGTTACTTTTAGCCTAGTGTCCAGGTCACATGGTGTAATAAGACAAAGATTACTATCAGATTCCAAAACATAATCAGCAAATGCAAATGACTGTTGGTCCTGTTCTGATGTAGTGTCCCACATTTTATTATGAAGATTGAATTCAGCCCCTATAAATTTATCATTTTCGCAGTAATCATTTACCTTTTTAAATTGATTCAGGTCAAAATCCACTGTTGCTCTATTATAATAGTTGAAAACAGATAACTATCTATTTTCCTCAAGTTTAGTATTTATTAGACTAACTTCATTTTTACCTGTATTAAATAAAAAAAAACAAGTTTTTTTAACTGAAAGTAAGGAGCGACATTAAAACTTAAAACGAACAGAAATTACTCTGTATATGAACGGGGCTGTTACTTCCTCGACGCCTCGTTCTTTAGGCTAAAGTTCGAATCTTTCTTTCAGTTTTACTTTTTAAAACAGTAAAAAACTTTAGCATGAAGAGCAGGGCGTTGAGGAGGTAACAACTCCTTTCATATAGGGAGTAATTTCTGTTCGTTTTAAGTTTTAATTTCGCTCCTTACTTTCAGCTAAAAAAACTTTTCTTTATTTATTTAATTTCTAAACGTTTTTGAATTAATGCATGTTTTGACTTCGGCTATCTGCACATGAATAATTAATAGGAAATTTGCACATTAATTTATTTTTTTTGGCTAAATGGCTTCCTCATAGTTTTGATCTGACGATTTTGAGAAAAAAGGAGCGGGAGAGTAGGCCTAGTTATCCTCCAATTTTTGGTTATTTAAAAAGGCAACTAGAACTTTTAATTTTACGAACGTTTTTATTAGTAAAAATACACGTAACTTACGAACTAACTTACTTTACAAACTTCTAAATTCGTATGTTTTTATTACATATATGGGTGGGTTCATCCCCTCGTCAATACCTCGCTCTTTACACTAAAGCTTAAATTTTGTCCCAATTCGTTAAGAATGACCCCTGAATCACAAAGGCCGCAGAACAAATAGTTGAAATCAATAAAATTACTTTAGCGTAAAGAGTGAAGTATTAGGGGGAGGGGAACCCCATCAAGTGCGTCAAAATTTTTGTTCGTTTCAGATTTTAATGCTGCTCCGTACTTTCAGTTGAAGAAACTTTTTCATATTTATTTTTTCATTGCTCTTTAAAAAAATGCTAAAAAAAATCCTGCGCCCCCTTCAAGGAAATTCTCTTCCCCCATGACAAATTCCTCCATGGAAAGTTCTTTCCGTATAACCCGCTCCCCTCAACCCATCCCCCCAAACAAAAAAATCCCCCTGAAAGCGTCTGCACACTTCCCAATAACCATTACTATGTGTAAACACTGGTCAAAGTTTGTAACTTGCAGCCCCTCCCACGTGGACTGTAGGAGAGTAAGTCGTCCCCAAAGACACAGTTATTAGGTTTTTCGAATATGCTGAATAAAATGGTATCTCAGAATTTTGATCCGGTGACTTTGGGGGAAAAAAGAGCGTGAGAGGGGGGCTAGGTGCCCTCCAATTTTTTGTCACTTAAAAAGGGCACTAGAACTTTAATTTATGTTAGAATGAGCCCGCATACGACATTCTAGGACCACTGGGTCAATACGATCACCCTTGGGAAAAAAAATAAAAATAAACACGCATCCCTGATCTGTCTTGTGGCAAAAAATGTAAAATTCCATATTTTTGTAGATATGAGCTTGAAACTTCTACTTTAAGGATCTCTGATACGCTGAATCTGATGCTGTGATTTTCGTTAAGATTCTATGACTTTTAAGGGGTGTTTCCCCCTATTTTCTATAATAAGGCAAATTTTCCCAGGCTCGTAACTTTTGATGGGTAAAATTGAATTTGATGAAACTTATATATTTAAAATCAGCATAAATGCGATATATCGTTATAAAAATTATTATAAAAATATTGTTATAAAAATTCCGTTTTTTAGAGTTTCGGTTACTATTGAACCTGGTCGCTCCTTAGTACAGTTCGTTACCACGAACTGTTTGAAACGGCAAAGTTATTTCCCTAAAGGATATATTCTCTCTAACCAGTGTCAGCAGACCTCCCCCTTTTCTCCCTTTTCTATCCCACCTTACAGGATGAAAACCCACAAATTTTGGTGTTTTCTTTTCATTGGTTAGAAGAGTCTCTTGAAGGAGGACCAAATCAGGTTTTGCTCTTACAATTAGTGTATTTATTAAAGCAGTTTTAGTTTTTTCCCATTCCTCGTGTGTTTAGTTGCAAGACCTTCATGATTTACTGATGTGCTTCTCCTTTTTTAAATGTTTACCTTTGTCTGGTGAGGTCTCTTCATCAGGTGATGTACGAGCTTTTTGATCATTATTATCTCACTTCGATCCTTGCCTATTTCGTCATTTCTTAGAAAAATTTTAGTTAACGCAGGGACCAGGACAAGAACTTCATCTAGGACCCTAGTAAAATTGTGTAAATTTTTTTTATCAAACTTTTGAGATAGCCATTTTGTTCAGCATAGTCGAAAAACCTAATAACCATTTCTTCGAGGAAGACTTACTCCCTGACAGTCCCCGGGGAAGGAGCTGCAAATTACAAACTTTGACCAGTGTTTACATATAATAATGGTTATTGGGAAGCGTACAGACCTTTTCAGGGGATTTTTTTTGCTGGGGGGTTGAGGGGAAGGGGTTACTAGGGAGTATGTTTCCACAGAGGGATTTGTCAGGGGGGAAGAGAATTACCATTAAGGGGATGGAGGATTTTCTAGTATTATTTAAAACAAAAAAAAATGAAAAAATAAATAAGAAAAAGTATTTTTTCTACTGAAAGTAAGGAGCAGCATTAAAACTTAAAACGAACAGAAATTATGACGCACGTGAGGGGTTCGTCTCCACCTAAATACCTCGCTCTTTGGGCTAAAGTATTTCTAATAATTTCAGCTATTTATTCTACGGCCTTTGTGAGTCAGGGGTCATTCTCAAAGAATTGGAAGAGAATTTAAGCTTTCGTGTAAAGAGCGAAGCATCAAAGAGGGGGCAAACCTCCTCATATACGTAATAAAAATGTATAAATATAGAATTTCGTTACGTAAGTAAATTCCTAAGTTACGTATATTTATCTATATATATATATATATAAATAAGTTGTTTGTCTGTGTGTCTGTCTACTGACGTCGTGTTTGTGTGTCGACTGACGTCATGTTTGTCAACTGACGTATCTATCTATATCTATCTATATATATATATAAATAAGTTGTCTGTGTGTGTGTGTGTCTGTCGAGTGACGTCATGTTTGTGTGTCGACTGACGTCATGTTTTCGACTGACGAAATTACAGACCGGGACATCGGGACACAAATGACGACCGGGACACCGGCACATCTTCTATATATATAAAAATAAATTGTCTGTGGATGTGTGGGTCTGTCTGTCGGGTGACGTCATGTTTGTGTGTTGACTGACGTCATGAAGTTAGTTGTCGTCATTTTTGTTATGACGGTGACGTCATTAAAGATATTTAAGACATGCGTTCACGTAGAAATCTATTAATGTTTAACTGTAAAATGACTGATGAACTTACAATGGCAACAGCCGAAGAAGATGCTCAAAGAGTCTATGCCAAAAAACTTGCTACTGATAGAGAAAGCAAGAAAAGAAAGCGTGCCGAGGAATCAAAAGAACAGCAAGGAAACAGGCTTGAGGCTGATAGAGAAAGTAAGAAAAGAAAGCGTGCCGAGGAATCAAAAGAACAGCAAGGAAACAGGCTTGAGGCTGATAGAGAAAGAAAGAACAGAAAGCGTGCCGAGGAACTACCAGAGCAACGCGAAACCAGACTTGCTGCTAAAAGAGAAAGTGAAAAAAGAAGGCGTGCCGAGGAACTACCAGAGCAACATGAAACCAGACTTGCTGCTAAAAGAGAAAGTGAAAAAAGAAGGCATGCCGAGGAACTACCAGAGCAACATGAAACCAGACTTGCTGCTAAAAGAGAAAGTGAAAAAAGAAGGCGTGCCGAGGAATCACAAGAACAGCAAGAAATCAGGCTTGCTGCTGATAGAGAAAGTAAGAAAAGAAAGCGTGCCGAGGAATCAGAGCAACCTGAAAGTTATCGCCTGGCATTCAGGTACAGCCCAGTCGATGATTATAGCTTGAGTAGATGTGTTCAAATCGGGACTATGTCTAAAATTTGTCCCTATTGCAAGGCCTTGAAATTCAATGGTGAAACAATGGGAATGTGTTGCGCCTCAGGAAAAGTTAAACTTCCTCTATTGGCTGCACCACCAGAGCCATTGAAGACTTTCCTTACTGGAACTACGTTAGAATCTAAGCGTTTTTTGTCACAAATCAGAAAATATAACTCATGTTTCCAAATGACGTCGTTTGGAGCCCAAATCGAAAATCCAGATCGATTTATGTCTACTTTCAAAGTAAAAGGGCAAATTTATCATAGAGCAGGGTCCCTTCTACCATTCTCAGGCGAGAATCATAAATTTTTACAATTGTACTTCATCAGTGATAGAAATTCTGAATTGAATGCAAGTTGCGAAATTTCTCCCAACGTTGAAAGGACAATCGTTTCCCAATTGCAACATCTTTTTCACGAAAATAATAATTTAGAGCGTCTGTTCAAAACAGCCATCGATTTGATGCCTACTGATACGCATAAAATTGTTATTTCCGCTGACAAAACGCCTCCTGGCCAACATGTGCGTAGATACAATGCTCCAACTATCGACGATGGTCGGTGATCAATTTTTACCTCGAGATATTATTCTTCATAAGCGAAACGCTCAGTTGTTAAAAATTGCTGAAACTCATCGATGCTACGATGCCCTACAATATCCTATCATTGTTTGGGATGGAGCCGACGGCTATCGCTTTAATATTAAATTGATGAATCCAGCCACTAACAAAGAAATGAATAAGAAATGCAGTGCAATGCATTATTATTCCTATAGACTAATGATTCGCCAGGATGAAGAAAATTATATTTTAAAATGCCGTCAATTGTTTCACCAATTAGTCGTTGATATGTATGCTAAAATTGAATCAGAACGTTTGCTATATATCCGCCTGAATCAGACCAAGCTCCGCTCTGAACAATACATTCATTTGCGAGATGCAGTTATAAAGGACGGTAATACCACAAACGTTGGAAGATTAACAATTTTACCTTCGTCATATGCTGACAGTCCCCGTCATATGCATGAATATGGTCAAGATGCTATTGCGTATGTTCGTCTCTATGGTCATCCAGATTTATTTATTACATTTACAAGTAATCAATCTTGGGACGAGATACAGCAGCTTTCAAACAGTTCGTGGTAACGAACTGTAGTAAGGAGCGACCCGGCTCAATAGTAACCAAAACTCTAAAAAATGGAATTTTGATACCAATACCTACATCAAAAGAATCGCATTTTAATGCTGATTTTGAATATATAAGTTTCATCAAGTTTAGTCTTACCCATCAAAAGTTACGAGCCTGAGAAAATTTGCGTTATTTTAGAAAATAGGGGGAAACGCCCCCTAGAAGTCATAGAATCTTGACGAAAATCACACCATCAGATTCAGCGTATCAGAGAACCCTACTGTAGAAGTTTCAAGCTCCTATCTACAAAAATGTGGAATTTTGTATTTTTTGCCAGAAGGCAGATCACGGATGCGTGTTTATTTGTTTTTTTGTTTTCTTGTTTTTTTGTTTTTTTGTTTTTTTTCCCCCAGGGGTGATCGTATCGACCCAGTTGTCCTAGAATGTTGCAAGAGGGCTCATTCTAACGGAAATGAAAAGTTCTAGTGCCCTTTTTAAGTGACCAAAAAAATTGGAGGGCACCTAGGCCCCCTCCCACGCTAATTATTTTCCCAAAGTCAACGGATCAAAATTCTGAGATAGCCATTTTATTCAGCGTAGTCGAAGAACCTTATAACTATGTCTTTGGGGACGACTTACTCCCCCACAGTTCCCGTGGGAGGGGCAACAAGTTACAAACTTTGACCAGTGCTTACATATAGCAATGGTTATTGGGAAGTGTACAGGCGTTTTCAGGAGGATTTTTTTGGTTGGGGGAGGGGTTGAGAAGAGGGGGATATGCTGGGGGAACTTTCCATCGATAATTTGTCATGGATGAAGAAAATCTCCATGAAGGGAGCGCAGGATTTACTAGCATTATTTAAAAAAAAAAACAATGAAAAAATAAATATGAAAAAGTTCTTTCAGCTGGAAGTAAGGAGCAGCATTAAAACTTAAAACAAACAGAAATTATTACCCATTTGAGGGGCTCACCTCCTCCTAATACCTCGCTCTTTACGCTAAAGTATTTTTAGTAATTTCAACTATTTATTCTACGGCTTTTGTGATTCTGGGGTAATTCTTAATGAATTGGGACACAATTTAAGCTTTAGTGTAAAGAGCGAGGATCTGACAAGGGGGCGAGCCCCCTCATATATGTAATAAAAATATGAGAATACAAAAGTTCTTTACGTAAGCTAATTTATAAGTTACGTAAATCTTTTACTAATAAAAATATTCGCAAAAAATTAAAAATTCTAGTTGCCTTTTTAATTAACCAAAAAATCGGAGGGCAACTAGGCTTCCTCCCCCGCTCTTTTTTTCTCAAAATTATTTGATCAAAATTATGAGAAAGCCATTTAGCCAAAAAAAAATACAAATTTTGTTTTAATTATTCCTCTGCGGAGGGCCAAAATCAAAACATGCATTGATTCAAAAACGTTCAGAAATTAAATAAAAAAAACACGTTTTTTTAACTGAAAGTAAGGAGCGACATTAAAACTTAAAGCGACCAGAAATTACTTCGTATATGAAAGAGGCTGCTTCCTCATCAACGCCCCGCTCTTTACGCAAAAGTTTTTTACTGTTTTAAAAAGAAGAATTGAGAGAAAGAGTCAAACTTTAGCGTAAAGAGCGGGGCGTTGATGAGGAAGCAGCCTCTTTCATATACGAAGTAATTTCTGGTCGCTTTAAGTTTTAATGTCGCTCCTTACTTTCAGTTAAAAAAACGTGTTTTTTTTATTTAATTACTTCAAGGACAATCGGCGGTTCATAGGCATGACATTACGGCCCGTGTCTTCCGGCAAAAGTTGAAATCACTGATAAACTACATAGTAAATTTTGAAGTGTTTGGGTCAGTGCGATGCTGGATGTACTCAGTGGAATGGCAAAAACAAGGTTTGCCACACGCACATATACTAATCTGGCTACATAAAAAAATTACTTCGAACGAAATTGATGATGTGATTTCCGCTGAAATACCTGATGAAAATGTCGATAAGGGGTTACATGATATTATTGTAAAAAATATGATACATGGACCTTGCGGTGCACTGAACGAAAATTCACCATGCATGGCCAAAGGAAGGTGCACAAAGCAATATCCTCGACTTTTAGTATCCAACACAATTACTGGCAATGATGGTTACCCACAATATAGAAGAAGATCTACTGAAGATGGCGGTAAAACAGCAATAATAAAGAAGCGTAACGGTACCACCATCGAAGTAGATAACCAGTGGGTTGTTCCATATTCCCCATTATTATCAAAAACATTTAATGCACACATAAACGTTGAATACTGTAACTCCGTAAAGGCAATCAAATACATATGTAAATACGTCAACAAAGGAAGTGACATGGCAGTTTTTGGCTTGCAGCCCGAAATCAAAGATATCGACGAAATCGTACAATATCAGGCTGGAAGATACATAAGCAGTAACGAAGCTGTTTGGCGAATTCTTTCATTTCCGATACATGAACGTAGTCCAGCTGTTGTTCACTTAGCGGTACATTTACAGAATGGTCAACGTGTTTATTTCTCGGAAACCAACGTGCAACAAAGAGCCCTGAATCCACTGGATACAAAGTTAACTGGTTTCTTTTCGCTTTGCAAAAATGATTCTTTTGCAAAAAAAAATGCTGTATACTGAAGTGCCTTCGTATTACACGTGGAATACTAAAAATAAAGTATTTGAACGTCGAAAACAGGGTAAGTCAGTCGACGGCCAACCTACCATCTTCAAAGATACCACGATAGGAAGACTCTACACCGTTCACCCAATCAACATGAATGCTTCTTTCTACGCCTGCTTTTGGTGAATGTACCCGGTCCGACGTCCTTTGAGAACTGTAAACGGTACTATACATGACACTTGCCGTAGTGCATGCCAAGCTCTGAATTTATTGGAGAATGACCAACACTGCGATAACTGCATCAATGACGCGTGCGAAACGTCAACTCCAAGTCAAATTCATGCATTGTTTGGAATCATTCTAACAACTTGCTCTCCTTCAGCTCCAACAGAGTTATGGGGAAAATATAAATCGAAAATGTCCGAAGATATACTCCATCGAAAACGGTTAGAGACGTCAGATATGACTTCTGATTTTACATCAGAAATTTATAACTACACTTTAGTTATTATAGAAGATTTGTGCGTATGTATTGCAAACAAACCTCTTCAGGATTTGGGAATGCCTTCACCTAATCGTACTGCTGCTGTTTCGACATGTGTAGAATTGGATCGTGAACAAAGTTACAGTACGAGTGATCTATTGTCGTATGTACAAAATAACATTTTCAAGTTAACGTCGGAACAAAAAGACATTTATGATACGATAATGCATTGTGTCGATAACAACGTTGGAGAAATTTTCTTTTGGATGCGCCAGGAGGTACTGGTAGAACGTTTGTGATAAAACTGATTCTGGCATTGCGGGATATTTCAGGCAAACATTACCTATAATACCTAGATTAACCACTGCAGACGAAATGAATGCTTGCCTGAAAAATTCTAATTTATGGGCACACGTAAAAACATTAAAATTAACTACAAATATGCGTGTCCGATTGCAAAACGATGACTCTGGTCAAACATTTTCAGATCAATTGCTGGCAATTGGAAACGGAAAGCTCCCAGTAGACTCAATTTCAGGACGTATACAACTACCTGCTGAATTCTGTAATTTAGTGACGTCCAAAAATGAATTGATTGAAAAAGTATTTCCGAATATTCTAAACAATTATAAAAATAATAAATGGCTAAGTGAAAGAGCGATTCTTGCACCCAAAAATATAGACGTCCACGAAATCAACAATATTGTTTTAACCAAGATTCGAGACCAGGCAGTCCTTTACAAGTCAGTCGACACAGTTTTGGAAACAAATGAGGCGGTTAATTATCCATCTGAATTTTTAAATTCCGTGGATCTTTCAGGGTTCACCACACGTGCTACAGCTAAAAATAGGCGTACCAATAATACTGTTAAGAAATATCAACCCACCAAAGCTTTGCAATGGCACGCGACTCGCCGTAAAAAAAAAAAACAATGGAAAACGTAATAGAGGCCACAATCTTGACAGGTCCTTTTGAGGGTGAGGCGGTTCTTATTCCTCGCATTCCCATGATTCCAACGGATCTGCCTTTTCAATTTAAGAGATTGCAATTCCCAATTCGATTAGCATTTGCAATCACCATCAACAAAGCTCAAGGTCAATCATTAGAAAAATTTGGTATAGATCTTAATACTAATTGTTTTTCCCATGGACAATTATACGTTGCATGTTCGAGGGTCGGTAAATCTGACAATCTATTTATATACAGCGACAATTGGACAGCAAAGAATGTTGTATATTCGCAAGTTTTACGCAGTTAATTTGTATTGTATCTATCTATCTATCTATCTATATAAAAACGATTTGTGTGTATGCATGTTGTTTGTTTTTAAAAAGAGCGTTTGCATATGACGTCATTGTAAGTACATAAGGCTTTGTATATGCACAGACAATGGGAAAGCCAAGAATGTTGTATATTCGCAAGTTTTACGTAGTTCAAAACACATATATAAATCTATCTATATTCATAGGTGGTACACAGGGACACAACTACAATGGTGCGTAACTAATATGGCGCGTAACGACTTACGCGCACGGGGGGGGCTTGAGGGGGGTGCGAAGCGCCCCCACTAACTAGGTGTTGGGGTGGCGCGAAACGCCACCCCAACAGCTAGTTACTAATAAAAACGTTCGTAAAAAGTTTAAAGTTCTAGTTGCCCTTTTAAGTAACCAAAACATTGGAAGGCAACTAGGCCTCCTCCCCGCCTCAAAATTTCCCGATCAAAACTAAGAGAAAGCCATTTAGCAAAAAAATTAATATGCAAATTTCGTTTTAATTATTCATGTACGGTGAGCCAAAAAATTTTTGGCAATATTTTCAATATTGTAAATACCTTCTATCTCCTTAACAAAAAAAAAAACCTTTTGCTTTTACAAAAGCCTGTCTAATAAAAAAAAACTATACCCTTTCTACGGATTTCAAGAAGAGAGTAGACAACATGTTAGTTTAACGATTTTTTTGGCAATCATATACGTTTTTCTGGCAATATTTTCAATGCTGTAAATATCTTCTATCTCCTTAACAAAAAAAAAACCTTACGACTTTCAGGAAGAGAGCAGAAAAATATGAGTTTCACGTTTTTTAGCAATCATGGACTATTTTTGGCAATATTTTTAATATTGTAAATACCTCCTATCTCCTTAACAAATAGCCTTAGGCCTTTTACAAAAGCCTGTCTAATAAGAAACTA
>NC_088877.1:44378070-44430326 GCF_032884065.1 Artemia franciscana | reverse complement strand
AACTTGCTGCTGATAGAGAAAGTCAGAAAAGAAAGCGTGCCGAGGAATCAAAAGAACAGCAAGGAAACAGGCTTGAGGCTAAAGAACGCAAAACTGCGCAGTTGGATGAAGATCCACCTGGACAGCGAGAGTCAAAACATATCAAAACTGAAAATGATAGCGATGATGATTGGGTTTGGGATCTTGACTTGGATAAGGTCATCAATGCCTACCAGATTTTAGTTAAAAAAACAAAGGTTCGGCGATATGTATTTCATAGTGAAGCTGAAAAATAAAGAAGAAAAAGAAAACTGAAAAAAGAAAAAATGTAGCTGCTCAAAACGAATGTATTCACGCCGAAGTAGCTGACTTGGTAAAGCGTTATGTTTCAGGTTCTAGGTCCGAGAGGCTCCAGGTTTGAACCTTGGCTTTAGCATTAATACAAAAGAAGAAAAAAACTAAAAAAGGTAAAAACTACAAAAAACTAAAAAGAAAATATATATATATATAATTTATATATATCAATTTTTTCCAAAAAAATAATAATTTAGTGCTTCTGCTTAAAAATAGCAATCGAATTGATGCCTCCTGATACGCAACTATCAACAAAGTGGCAATCGTTGTGGTCGGTGATCAGTTCTTACCTCGAGATAATATTCTTTATAGGCGAAACAATCAGTTGACAAGAATTGCTTAAACTCATCGATGCTACGATGCCCTAAAATATCCTGACGAATATAAATGACGCCCGGGACACTCAAATAGAAATCACAGACTGGGACACCGGGACACAAATGACGACGGGGACACAGGGAATATAAATGACGACCCGGACACAGGGACACAACTACAACGGGGACGCCGGGGGGCACAGGGGGATATATAAATGACGACGGCAACAAAGGAAATGGTCGATTAGCAATCACCATCAACAAAGCTCAAGGGCAATCAATAGAATCATGAGGTATAGATCTGAATACGGATTGTTTTCCCATGGACCCCTTATGCGTTGCATGTTCAAGAGTCGGTAAACCTGACAATCTATTTATATGCACAGACGATGGGACAGCAAAGAATGTTGTATATTTGCAAGTTTTACGTAGTTAAAAACATATATATATATATATATATATATATATATATATATATATATATATATATATATATATATATATATATATATATATATATATATATATATATATATATATATATATATATATATATCCGATGAAGATGCTCAAAGAGTCTATGCCGAAAAACTTGCTGCTGATAGAGAAAGTCAGAAAAGAAAGCGTGCCGAGGAGTCAAAAGAACAGCAAGGTAACAGGCTTGAGGCTAAAGAACGCAAAACCGCGCAGTTAGATGAAGATCCACCTGGACAGCGAGAGTCAAAACATATCAAAACTGAAAATGATAGCGATGATGATTGGGTTTGGGATCTTGACTTGGATAAGG
Organism: Artemia franciscana; assembly: GCF_032884065.1. Taxonomy (NCBI): domain Eukaryota; kingdom Metazoa; phylum Arthropoda; class Branchiopoda; order Anostraca; family Artemiidae; genus Artemia; species Artemia franciscana. The sequence continues at coordinate 44,428,889 of NC_088877.1, read as the reverse complement.
TCATCAATGCCTACCAGATTTTAGTTAAAAAAACAAAGGTTCGGCGATATGTATTTCATAGTGAAGCTGAAAAATAAAGAAGAAAAAGAAAACTGAAAAAAGAAAAAATGTAAAAAACTAAAAAATACTAAAAAGAAAAAACACTCAAAGAGAAATTACAGACCGGGACACAAATGACGACCGGGACAGAGGGAATATAAATAACGACCGGGACACTCAAGGAGAAATTACAGACTGGGATACCGGGACACAAATGACGACCGGGACACAGGCAATATAAATGACGACCAGGACACAGGTATTTAAGAATATCGTTCAAAGACAAATTTTTAATTGTAAGAAGACCGTTGAAAGAGAAATTTCTAATTGTAAAATGACTGAAGAACCTACAATGGCAACACCCGAGGAAGCTGCTCAAAACGAATGTATTCACGCCGAAGTAGCTGAGTTGGTAAAGCGTTATGTTTCAGGTTCTAGGTCCGAGAGGCTCCAGGTTTGAACCTTGGCTTTAGCATTAATACAAAAGAAGAAAAAAACTAAAAAAGGTAAAAACTACAAAAAAACTAAAAAGAAAATATATATATATATTTATATATATCATCTTTTCCACAAAAATAATAATTTAGTGCTTCTTCTTAAAAACAGCAATCGAATTGATGCCTCCTGATACGCAACTATCAACAAAGTGGCAATCGTTGTGGTCGGTGATCAGTTCTTACCTCAAGATAATATTCTTTATAGGCGAAACAATCAGTTGACAAGATTTGCTTAAACTCATCGATGCTACGATGCCCTACAATATCCTGACGAATATAAATGACGCCCGGGACACTCAAATAGAAATCACAGACTGGGACACCGGGACACAAATGACGACGGGGACACAGGGAATATAAATGACGACCCGGACACAGGGACACAACTACAACGGGGATGCCGGGGGGCACAGGGGGATATATAAATGACCACGGCAACAAAGGAAATGGTCGATTAGCAATCACCATCAACAAAGCTCAAGGGCAATCAATAGAATCATGAGGTATAGATCTGAATACGGATTGTTTTCCCATGGACCATTATGCGTTGCATGTTCAAGAGTCGGTAAACCTGACAATCTATTTATATGCACAGACGATGGGACAGCACAGAATGTTGTATATTCGCAAGTTTTACGTAGTTAAAAACATATATATATATATATATATATATATATATATATTATATATATATATATATATATATATATATATATATATATATATATATATATATTATATATATATATATATATATATATATATATATATGTATATATACATATATATTTATATATATATATATATATATAATATATATATATATATATATAATATATATATATATATATATATATATATAATATATATATATATATATATATATATATATATATATATATATATATATATATATATATATTCACAGGTGGGACATAGGGACACAACTACAATGGCGCGTAACTAATATGGCGCGTAACGACTTAAGCGCGCGGGGGGGCTTGGGGGGGCCGAAGTACCCCCACTAACCAGGTGTTGGGGTGGCGCGAAGCGCCACCCCAACAGCTAGTATATATATATATATATATATATATATATATATATATATATATATATATATATATATATATATATATATATATATATATATATATATATATATATATATATATCTATATATATAAAAATAAGTTGTCTGTCTGTGTGTCTGTCAGGTGACGTCATGTTTCTGTGTCGACTGATGTCATGAAGTTAGTTGTCGTCATTTTTGCTATGACGGTGACGTCATGGAAGATATTTAAGACATATATGTTCACGTAGAAATCTATTAATGTTAAAATTTAAAATGACTGATGAACTTACAATGGCAAAAGCCGATGAAGATGCTCAAAGAGTCTATGCCAAAAAAATTGCTGCTGATAGAGAAAGTCAGAAAAGAAAGCGTGCCGAGGAATCAAAAGAACAGCAAGGAAACAGGCTTGAGGCTGATAGAGAAAGAAAGAACAGAAAGCGTGCCGAGGAACTACCAGAGCAACGCGAAAGCAGACTTGCTGCTAAAAGAGAAAGTGATAAAAGAAGGCCTGCCGAGGAATCACAAAAACAGCAAGAAATCAGGCTTGCTGCTGATAGAGAAAGTAAGAAAATAAAGCGTGCCAAAGAATCACAAGAACAGCAACAAATCAGGCTTGCTGCTGATAGAGAAAGTAAGAAAAGAAAGCGTGCCGAGGAATCAGAGCAACCTGAAAGTTATTGCCTGGCATTCAGGTACAGCCCAGTCGATGATTATAGCTTGAGTAGATGAGTTCAAATCGGGACAATGTCTAAAATTTGTCCCTATTGCAAGGCCTTGAAATTCAATGGTGAAACAATGGGAATGTGTTGCGCCTCTGGAAAAGTTAAACTTCCTCTATTGGCTGCACCACCAGTGCCATTGAAGACTTTCCTTACTGGAACTACGTCAAAATCTAAGCGTTTTTTGTCACAAATCAGAAAATACAACTCATGTTTCCAAATGACGTCGTTTGGAGCCCAAATCGAAAATCCAGATCAATTTATGTCTACTTTCAAAGTAAAAGGGCAAATTTATCATAGAGCAGGGTCCCTTCTACCATTCTCAGGCGAGAATCATAAATTTTTACAATTGTACTTCATCAGTGATAGAAATTCTGAATTGAATGCACGTTGCGAAATTTCTCCCAACGTTGAAAGGACAATCGTTTCCCAATTGCAACATCTTTTCCACGAAAATAATAATTTAGTGCGTCTGTTCCAAACAGCAATCGATTTGATGCCTACTGATACACATAAAATTGTTATTTCTGCTGACAAAACGCCTCCTGGCCAACATGTGCGTAGATACAATGCTCCAACTATCGACGAAGTGGCAATCGTTATGGTCGGTGATCAGTTTTTACCTCGAGATATTATTCTTCATAAGCGAAACGCTCAGTTGTTAAGAATTGCTGAAACTCATCGATGCTACGATGCCCTACAATATCCTATCATTTTTTGGGATGGAGCCGACGGCTATCACTTTAATATTAAATTGATGAATCCAGCCACTAACAAAGAAATGAATAAGAAATGTAGTGCAATGCATTATTATTCCTATAGACTAATGATTCGGCAGGATGAAGAAAATTATATTTTAAAATGCCGTGAATTGTTTCACCAATTTGTCGTTGATACGTATGCTAAAATTGAATCAGAACGTTTGCTATATATCCGCCTGAATCAGACCAAGCTCCGCTCTGAACAATACATTCATTTGCGAGATGCAATTATAAATGACGGTAATACCACAAACGTTGGAAGATTAACAATTTTACCTTCGTCATATGCTGGCAGTTCCCGTCATATGCATGAATATGCTCAAGATGCTATTGCGTACGTTCGTCTCTGTGGTCGTCCAGATTTATTTATTACATTTACATGTAATCAATCTTGGGACGAGATACTGCAGCTTTTACTTCAAGGACAATCGGCGGTTCATAGGCATGATATTACGGCCCGTGTCTTCCGGCAAAAGTTGAAATCACTGATAAACTACATAGTAAAACTTGAAGTGTTTGGGTCAGTGCGATGCTGGATGTACTCAGTGGAATGGCAAAAACGAGGTTTGCCACACGCACATATACTAATCTGGCTACATAAAAAATTACTTCGAACGAAATTGATGATGATTCCCGCTGAAATACCTGATAAAAATGTCGATAAGGGGTTACATGATATTATTGTAAAAAATATGATACATGGACCTTTCGGTGCACTGAACGAAAATTCACCATGCATGGCCAAAGGAAGGTGCACAAAGCAATATCCTCGACTTTTAGTATCCAACACAATTACTGGCAATGATGGTTACCCACAATTTAGAAGAAGATCTACTGAAGATGGCGGTAAAACAGCAATAATAAAGAAGCGTAACGGTACCACCACCGAAGTAGATAACCAGTGGGTTGTTCCATATTACCCATTATTATCAAAAACATTTAATGCACACATAAACGTTGAATACTGTAACTCCGTAAAGGCAATCAAATACATATGTAAATACGTCAACAAAGGCAGTGACATGGCAGTTTTCGGCTTACAGCCCGAAATCAAAGATTTCGACGAAATCGTACAATATCAGGCTGGAAGATACATAAGCAGTAATGAAGCTGTTTGGCGAATTCTTTCATTTCCGATACATGAACGTAGTCCAGCTGTTGTTCACTTAGCGGTACATTTACAGAATGGTCAACGTGTTTATTTCTCGGAAACCAACGTGCAACAAAGAGCCCTGAATCCACCGGATACAAAATTAACAGCTTTTTTTTCGCTTTGCAAAAATGATTCTTTTGCAAAAAAACTGCTGTACACTGAAGTGCCTTCGTATTACACGTGGAATACTAAAAATAAAGTATTTGAACGTCGAAAACAGGGTAAGTCAGTCGACGGCCAACCTACCATCTTCAAAGATACCATGATAGGAAGACTCTACACCGTTCACCCCAATAAACATGAATGCTTCTTTCAACGCCTGCTTTTGGTGAATGTACCCGGTCCGACATCCTTTGAGTATTTGAGAACTGTAAACGGTACTATACATGACACTAACCGTAGTGCATGCCAAGCTCTGAATTTATTGAAGAATGACCAACACTGGGATAACTGCATCAATGACGCGTGCGAAACGTTAACCCCAAGTCAAATTCGTGCATTGTTTGGCATCATTTTAACAACTTGCTCTCCATCAGCTCCTACTGAGTTATGGGAAAAATATAAGTCAAAAATGTCCGAAGATATACTCCATCGAAAACAGTTAGAGACGTCAGATATGACTTTTGATTGTACATCAGAAATTTATAACTACACTAGTTATTATAGAAGATAAACTCCCACGTGCAATATTTCCAAATCATCTGGGATGGGTAGAGTATTGCAGCAATGCAAACTTATTATTTGGGATGAGTGCACAATGGCACACAAAAAATCGCTCGAGGCTCTGGATCAATGCTTGAAAGATTTGAGAGGGAAGTCGAAACCCTTTGGCAGCACATTAATATTGCTTGCGGGAGATTTCAGGCAAACATTACCTATAATACCTAGATCAACTCCTGCAGACAAAATGAATGCTTGCCTGAAAAATTCTAATTTATGGGCACACGTAAAAATATTAAAATTAACTACAAATATGCGTGTCCGATTGCAAAACGCTGACTCTGGTCAAACATTTTCAGATCAATTGCTGGCAATTGGAAACGGAAAGCTCCCAGTAGACTCAATTTCAGGACGTATACAACTACCTGCTGATTTCTGTAATTTAGTGACGTCCAAAAATGAATTGATTGAAAAAGTATTTCCGATTATTCTAAAAAATTATAAAAATAATAAATGGCTAAGTGAAAGAGCGATTCTCGCACCCAAAAATATAGACGTCCACGAAATCAACAATATTGTTTTGACCAAGATTCGAGACCAGGCAGTCCTTTACAAGTCAGTCGACACAGTTTTGGAACCAAATGAAGCGGTTAATTATCCATCTGAATTTTTAAATTCCATAGATCTTTCAGGGTTTCCACCACACGTGCTACAACTAAAAATAGGCGTACCAATAATACTTTTAAGAAATATCAACCCACCAAAGCTTAGCAATGGCACGCAACTCGCCGTAAAAAAACAATGAAAAACCTAATAGAGGCCACAATCTTGACAGGGCCTTTTGAGGGTGAGGCTATTCTTATTCCTCGCATTCCCATGATTCCAACGGATCTGCCTTTTCAATTTAAAAGATTGCAATTCCCAATTCGATTAGCATTTGCAATCACCTTTAACAAAGCTCAAGGTCAATCATTAGAAAAATATGGTATAGATCTTAATACTGATTGTTTTTCCCATGGACAATTGTACGTTGCATGTTCGAGGGTCGGTAAACCTGACAATCTATTTATATGCAGCGACAATTGGACAGCGAAGAATGTTGTATATTCGCAAGTTCTACGCAGTTAATTTGTATTGTATCTATCTATCTATCTATCTATATATTAAATAAAAAAAACAAGTTTTTTTAACTGAAAGTAAGGAGCGACATTAAAACTTAAAACGCACAGAAATTACTTCGTATATGAAAGAGGCTGCTTCCTCATCAACGCCCCGCTCTTCTCGCTAAAGTTTGACTCTTTCTCTCAATTCTTCTTTTTAAAACAGTCAAAAACTTTAGCGTAAAGAGCGGGGCGTTGATGAGGAAGCAGCCTCTTTCATATACGAAGTAATTTCTGTGCGTTTTAAGTTTTAATGTCGCTCCTTACTTTCAGTTAAAAAAACTTGTTTTTTTTTTATTTAATTTCTGAACGTTTTTGAATCAATGCATGTTTTGATTTTGGCTCTCCGCAGAGGAATAATCAAAACGAAATTTACATATTTTTTTTTTTGGCTCAATGGCTTTCTCATAATTTTGATCGAATGATTTTGAGAAAAAAAGAGCGGGGGACGAAACCTAGTCGCCCCCCGATTTTTCGGTTAATTAAAAAGGCAACTAGAACTTTTAATTTTTTACGAATCTTTTTATCAAACAGTTCGTGGTAACGAACTGTAGTAAGGAGCGATCCGGCTCAATAGTAACCAAAACTCTAAAAAATTGAATTTTGATATCAATAGCTACATCAAAAGAATCGCATTTTAATGCTGATTTTAAATATATAAGTTTCATCAAGTTTAGTCTTACCCATCAAAAGTTACGAGCCTGGGAAAATTTGCCTTATTTAGGAAAATAGGGGGAAACACCCCTTAAAAGTAGTAGGATCTTAACGAAAATGACACCATCAGATTCAGCGTATCAGAGAACCCTACTGTAGAAGTTTCAAGCTCCTATCTACAAAAATGTGGAATTTTGCATTTTTTGCCAGAAGACAAATCACGGGTGCGTGTTTATTTGTTTGTTTTTTTTTTTTTTTTTTTTTTGTTTTTTTTTTCCCCAGGGGTCATCGTATCGACCAAGTGGTCCTAAAATGTCGCAAGAGGGCTCATTCTAACGGAAATGAAAAGTTCTCGTGCACTTTTTAAGTGACCAAAAAAATTGGAGGGCATCTAGGCCCCCTCCCACGCTCATTTTTTTCCCAAAGTCAACGGATCAAAATTTTGAGATAGCCATTTTGTTCAGCATAGTCGAAAATCTTAATAACTATGTATTTGGGGGTGACTTACTCCCCCACAGTTCCTGGGGGAGGGACTGCAAGTTACAAACTTCAACCAGTTTTTACATATAATAATGGTTATTGGGAAGTGTACAGACGTTTTCAGGGGGATTTTTTTGGTTTTGGGGGTAGGGTTGAGGGAGGGGGCTATGTGGGAGGATATTTCCTTGGAGAAATATGCCATGGGGGAAAAAATTCAATGAAAAGGGTGCAGGACGAATCTGGTCACGTTAGAAAAAACGTCAAATTCAGAGCTTAATATACAATGCTGGGTGTTCGGAGCCTCTCTATTATGGAGTATAATTTGAAAATAACACAACTATACGAGCGATAAAACATATATACCACAACCATAACTCAACTAACGAAAGAACTGCTAAGAGATAACACAACTATAAAGCGAAAACAGGTGAAAACTAACGGGAAAATAAACGAACTAAGAGGTGGAAGGGGCCCAGAGAAAAAATATAATCATTTTTCAATTTTGAGCCTAACTTCCGCAAAGGAGTAATAATGTCAGAAGCCCCGAAATACCGAATTATTTTCTTTTCAAACAGTTCGTGGTAAAGAACTGTAGTAAGGGGCGACCCGGCTCAATAGTAAACGGAACTCTAAAAAACGGAATTTTGATGCTAAAAGATACATCAAAAGAATCGAATTTTCACGCTGATTCTAAATATATAAGTTCCAATTAATTTAGTCTTTGTCATCAAAAGTTACGAGCCTGAGAAAATTTGCCCTATTTTTGAAAAAAGGGGGAAACAACCCCTAAAAGTCATAGAATCTTAACGAAAATCACACTATCGCATTCGGCATATCAGAGAACTCTATAGCAAAAATTTCAAGCTCCTATCTAAAAAAATTTGGAATTTCATATTTTTTGCCAGAAGACAAATCACGGGTGCGTGTTAATTTGTTTGTTTGTTGTTGTTTTTTTCTTTTCCCCAGGGGTCATCGTATCGACCAGGTGGTCTTAGAGTGTCGCAAGAGGGCTCATTCTTACGGAAATGAAAAGTTCTAGTGCCCTTTTCAGTGATAAAAAAATTGGAGGGCAAATAGGCCCCCTCCCACGCTAATTTTTTTCCAAAAGTCAACAGATTAAAATTTTAAGATAGCCATTTTGTTCCGCATAGTCGAAAACCATAATAACTATGTCTTTGGGAATGACTTACTCCCCCACAATTCCTGGGGGAGGGGCTGCAAGTTACAAACTTTGACCAGTGTTTACATATAGTAATGGTTATTGGGAAGTGTACAGACGTTTTAGCCAAAAAAAATTAATATACTAATTTCATTTCAATAATTTATGTGCGGAGAGCCAAAATCAAACATGCATTAATTCAAAAACGTTCAGAAATTAAACAAAAAAAACTAGTTTTTTTAACTGAAAGTAAGGAGCGACATTAAAACTTAAAACGAACAGAAATTACTCCGTATATGAAATGGGTTGTCCCCTCCGCAGTCCCTCGCTCTTTACGCTAAAGTTTGACTCTTTGCCACAATTCTACTTTTTAAAACAATTAAAAACTTTAGCGTAAAGAGCGAGGGACTGCGGAGGGGACAACCCATTTCATATACGGAGTAATTTCTGTTCGTTTTAAGTTTTAATGTCGCTCCTTACTTTCAGTTAAAAAAACTAGTTTTTTTTATTTAATTATTAGTAAAAGATTTACGTAACTTATAAATTAGCTTACGTAAAGAACTTTTGTATTCTCATGTTTTTATTACATATATGAGGGGATTCGCCCCATCGTCAGTACCTCGCTCTTTACACTAAAGCTTAAATTTTATCCCAATTCATTAAGAATGACCCCCTGAATCACAAAAGCCGTAGAATAAGTAGTTGAAATTACTGAAAATACTTTAGCGTAAAGAGCGAGGTATTAGAAGGAGGTGAGCCCCTCATATGGTAATAATTTCTGTTTGTTTTAAGTTTTATTGCTGTTCCTTACTTCCAGCTGAAAAAGCTTTTTCACTTTTATTTTTTAATTGTTTTTTTTTTTTTAAATAATGCTAGTAGCCTATATCCTGCTCTCCCTTCATGGAAATTTTCTTCTCCCATTACAAATTCTCTAAGGAAAGTTCCCCCAGCATATCCCCCTCTTCTCAACCCCTCCCCCAAACCAAAAAAATCCTCCTGAAAACGCCTGTATACTTCCCAATAACCATTACTATATGTAAGCACAGGTCAAAGTTTGTAACTTGTTGCCCCTCCCATGGGGACTGTGGGGGAGTAAGTCGTCCCCAAAGACATAGTTATAAGGTTTTTCGACTACGCTGAATAAAATGGCTATCTCAGAATTTTGATCCGTTGACTTTGGGAAAATAATTAGCGTGGGAGGGGGCCTAGTTGACCTCCAATTTTTTTGGTCACTTAAAAAGGGCACTAGAACTTTTCATTTCCGTTAGAATGAGCCCTCTTGCAACATTCTAGGACAACTGGGTCGATACGATCACCCCTGGGAAAAAGAAAAAAAAAACAAAAAAACAAAAAAACAAATAAACACGCATCCGTGATCTGCCTTCTGGCAAAAAATATTATATATTTATACTTATATATATTTATACTTATATATTTAAAACCAGCATTAAAATGCGATTCTTTTGATGTAGCTATTGGTATCAAAATTCCATTTTTTAGAGTTTTGGTTACTATTGAGCCGGGTCGCTCCTTACTACAGTTCGTTACCACGAACTGTTTGAAAAACGAGTTGTGTGTATGCATGTTTGTTTGTTTGTAAAAAGAGTGTTTGCATATGACGTCATTATTAGTACATACGGCTTTGTATATGCACAGACAATGGGAAAGCCAAGAATGTTGTATATTCACAATATTTACGTAGTTTAACTCCTGCAGACGAAATGAATGCTTGCCTGAAAAATTCTAATTTATGGGCACACGTAAAAATATTAAAATTAACTACAAATATGCGTGTCCGATTGCAAAACGATGACTCTGGTCAAACATTTTCAGATCAATTGCTGGCAATTGGAAACGGAAAGCTCCCAGTAGTGGGAAAGCTAAGAATGTTGTATATTCGCAATTTTTTCGTAGTTTGAAACACATAATAAATCTATCTATATTCACAGGTGGGACACAGGGACACAACTACAATGGCGCGTAACTAATATGGCGCGTAACGACTTACACGCGTGGGGGGGCTTGGGGGGGCGCGAAGCGTCCCACCAACTAGGTGTTGGGGAGGCGCGAAGCGCCCCACCAACTAGGTGTTGGGGAGGCGCGAAGCGCCCCACCAACTAGGTGTTGGGGAGGCGCGAAGCGCCACCCCAAAAGCTAGTATATATATATATATATATATATATATATATATATATATATATATATATATATATATATATATATATATATATATATATATATATATATATATATATATATATATATATATATATATATATATATATATATGTATATATATATATATATATATATATATATATATATATATATATATATATATATATATATATATATATATATATATATATATATATATATATATATATATATATATATATATATATATATATATATATATATATATATATATATATATATATATATATATGTATATATATATATATATATATATATATATATATATATATATATATATATATATATATATATATATATATATATATATATATATATATATATATATATACATGGCCTATCGTACTCATCGCGTTATTCTTTAATTTTAAGTCATGGGATGTCAAGCCGCCTATTTTCATTGAATCAAGAAATTCTGGCCTGAATTGAATTCCTCCTTCCAGTTAATGCATCAAATAATCATCTATTTTAGAGAATTTTTTTTCTCCTGGGACTGGTTGTTATTCAGCCTTATGCTTCTCTCCTAAGAGCGGATTTTGTTTATGATCCGAAGTGTGACCATCCCTGTCTCCTATATTCTAATTACAAACTTCTTTTTCCGTTAATTTTATTTAGGATTGGCTCTGATGTTTGGTGTCGCATGTCTTCTAGCCACATATCTGGTTTTTGAACATCTTCTTGCATCATTATCGCAGACATTTTTCCATGGCCTTTGGTTTGGCTGTTTGGATTCATTCAAAATCATATATAATTTTGTTTGACGTCATAGATACCAACAAACTTCTTTCTCAGCTTTTCCTGGGTCGTTATATTTTTGCTTTAATTTAGTTGTTAAATAATTTAGTAACAACCAGGAATGCTCCAAAACTTGTGTCTTCTGAAATATCTTAATTACGCATTGGTATATTCAACAGTTTATTTTTAAGTTTCAGACAGTTCGTGGTAATATACTAGGAGTGATGTGGCTTTATAGTAACTGGAAGTCGAACGGAATTTTTACATCAATAGACATATCATAGTAACTGGCTTATTGCGCTGATTCCAATTGTGTAGGCTAATATTTATAAAGTTTAGTGTTACTCATCAAACGCTACGAGTCTGAAAAAATTTGCCTGATTTTTGAAAAATGGAGGAAACACCATTTAAACTTCAAAGAATTTTAGGGAAAATCCCATCATCAGATTCAGCGTATACGAGCACCCTATTGTAGAAGTTTTAGGCTTCCATCTGCGAAAATATGGATTTTTGTATATTTTGTCAGACGTAAAATCAAAGATGCGTGTTTTCTTGTTTTTCTCGTTGTTTTTTTTCCAGGGGTGACCGCTTCGAACCTACATTCCTAAAATATCAGGAAAGGGCTCATTTGAAAGAAAAATAAAAACTCTAGTGCCTTTTTTAAGTGACCAAAAAGACTGTAGGGCAGCTAGCCCCCCTCTCACACCCATTTTCCTGAACCTTTACAATGAAATATTTTGAAATAGCCATTTTGTTCAGCATACACGAAAGATCCAATAACTATGTGTTTGAGGAGGACTTGACCCCCTTCCCCAGGCTATTGGGAAGTATACATATACTTTTTTTAGGGGGAGGGGCACATGGAAGGATCATTTCACTGATAAATTTTTCATGGGGAGAAAGCCTTCACATGGATGGCGATCTTGATATTACGACATTATTTAAAAAACAATCATAAATTAGTTAAGAAAAACGTCTTTTTTTCAGTTGAAAGCAAGGAGCAACATTCAATCTTAAACGAACAAAAATTACTAGGCTGTTTATTCTAATTAAACAGCCATCGTGTTTCATGGGTTATTACTTAGTAATTGGAACAAAAAGTCAAACCTTAGCGTAATGAATGAGGTATTGACAAGAGATAATCCCTCTCTCCGCTTATTCGTAATCATTTCTGTTCGCTTTAAGTTTTAACACTGCTCCTTACTTTCAATTGAAACACCTTTTTTTTTGTTTATTATTTAATCAAGTTATAGGGCCAAATTAGTACTAGTTAAATCTCAGTATTGGTAAGATCTGATTACAAACGGGCCTAAGAATTCCGAAGTTACAATTTTGGCGAGTCTACCCTGTTTTGGTCTGTCAGCTAGGAGATGGGGCTGAGACTTTCAGGGAGACTTTTTTTTATGGGGAAGGGGCATATTTTTCCATATAACAGGGAGAGACTGTCCCCTCCGTACCTCAGTTACCCCCTCCCCCAAGACCCCAGTTTTCCCCCGGCTAAAGTTTAGTTTCTTATAAAAATCTGGTTAAAACTAAGATGAGCCTGCATAATTCAAGGATACACACAAACAGGTCAGTTTTCTTTAGTTAGACTTTACATTTGTGGTACTATATGGCTCATTTTTGAGTTTTTATGTCTTTTTCATTTGATTTGGGAAAAATGGCTCCAACCCTGCCAACCCCCATTCTCAGGATTTTAACGACATTGTGCCACTAGGGGGGGGGGGGGGTGGGTCTTCTGATCTGTACAAAAGAGCAAACCTTCTTTTTATGCCTGTCGTCCAACAGACTTTGCTCCTAGTAGTGACTGACATTACAATTTTTGTCTACTGCCTCAAGAGGACACACATTTCGGTTGAAAAATCCTCAATTTTCAATCCGACATAGCTATTATGAACAATTTTACAAGCATTCAAATTATTGAGTGTTCAACTATCCCACATCTATGATGTGTTTCCCACTATGTTTAATAGGGGCACACGACAGTTACCTTGTAATTCCTCGGCCAGACAAATATACCTGTCGTCTGAGGAACCCATTCTTAATATTTCATGGAAAGGGTTTTCTGTTTATCATAATGGCTTCTATATTTGAAAAATGGCAGCTGTAAAATAAATATGAAAACAGGGTAGAGCTCAGCATTTTAAAATCGAAACAAATTCGTTGCAATAACGGTTTTTGACTCACCAAATATGATACTTGGTTACCAGACCTCCTTGAAGAAGTGTCAGTCGCGGATTGAAGGGCTTATCTGTTCCCTAGAAAGTTGTCAAAATGTCTCAGATTGCCGTGCGATGAAATAAATAAAGTAGGACAGAGGGACACCCAAATTGCGTTAATATTTTTAGTTATGACCTAAAATACAAAATGTATATTTTTGAAAAAAAATATATTAAAGCATTATATCCCCTCTGAGGGTGATGAAGGGCAATGTGTCCACAAGCTCAAAGTATACAAAAGTAAAAACAATAAGAGCCTGGTATTTTTTAAATTGCAGGCTGTAGCCTGAGTGAAGGGAGAGTTCACAGTCTGGAATACGGCAAAAATTTTTGATGGCCAAGAGCCAGTGAAGGCCTTATAGATAATTTAATTTTAAGCAACTATTTAAGGAGCGTGACGGATGACAGGCATAAAAAAGGAAAAAAATAGCTTATACTCTTTTGGGAGGACCGAAGAACAAATATTTTGCCTCCTTCCCTCCGACATAAAATTTAGACTAAAAAAATCAAAGCTTTCATAAAAGTTTCACATAGATCCCCCAAAACTAGTCAGTCTTTGGTGCATTGCCGTATCAAATTACCCTTCTCCACAGCTCTAACAAAAATAGATAAAACACACTTTTCCTCAAAGCCTAAACTCAATAACCCAGCCGCGAAACAAAAAAGGGTTCATTTAACAAACTACATATAAAAGTCGTCACTTTTTTAGTGAAACCTACTAAGAGTATAGTAAAAATAGTGTCTTGACTTAAGGTTTCAGTTACCCGCTGTATGCATGACTGTATCCATGACTGTTTGTGTGAGCTACAGATTATTGAATGACTTAAGTTGTTGACATAACCAATTATATAGGTAAGAGATACCTGAAAGGGTAGACATACCTTTTCTGACACTTTTTAAAGCGTATTTGAATATGTAACAAAAAATTTTCTGTCATTCAAATGTTTTCAACTAAATATTTCGGCTCCCTTTTTCCAAATTCCCAAAAATAACATGCTAAAACTTATATAATGAAAAAATTGTTGTTAACACAGCATAAAAAAGTTTGAAATGTACGAAATGAAAAAGTTTGTGATACCTTGGATGTGAAGCAAGATTTGTTTTGTGAGGAAGAATTAGCGACAGTAATAAAAGAATTTAAAAATAGTAAGACTCCATGCGGTTGTAGTGTGGCAATTAAGTTTGTTAAATATGGTGGCTCCGAGGTTAGAAATAAGTTATTAAAGATTATGAATATGATTTTTGAAAAAGGGGAAGTACCTAACGATCTTAGGAAAACCTCAATTTATCCATTGTATAAGACAGGAGATAAGAGTGAGTGTCGTAATTATCGAGGCATTGGTCTGACCTCTGCAGATAGCAAATTACTTAGTTATATTATATTTTATAGACTGAGAGATGCTATAGACAAAGAACAGTATGGTTTTAGAAAAGGTAGAAGATGTGTCGACCAAATTTTTATTCTTAGGTTAATTATGGAGATGGGCCGTAGTTTTCAAACACCTTTGATCCTCAATTTTATAAATTATGAGCAAGCATTCGATTCCGTTGACAGAAGAGCATTAGCACAGGTATAATCCTTATATGATATGCCAGCCAAATACATAAAAGTAATTAGTGCTATGTACGAGAATAATAATGCCACGGTTAAGGTAGGAAATAGGGCTGGCAGCTGGTTTTGTATCCAATCAGGAGTTAAGCAGGGTTATGTTCTATCTCTCTTTATATGGATCATTTTGATGGACTTTGTCTTAAGGAGCACAGGAAAGGCAAAGGAGCACTTAGTCACTAAGATTAGGAATAAGTGAAGATGAAAAGGTGACGTTGGGTAACAAAAATATTAATCAGGTGGACAGCTCCACTTACTTTGGTAGTTTTATTAGTAGAAAAGGTGGGAGCAGCGAAGATGTTAAAAGTAGAATAACCAAGGCTCAGGGTTTTTTTTTCACGATTAAGAAAAGTTTGGAAGAATAGGAAGATAAGTCAATGAACTGAGAATAGAGTGTTCGAAGGTACGGAGGTGACAGTGGTCAAATATGGCTCTGAAACATGGGTGCTCCGAAAAGCAGATGAAGATTTACTAGATGTTTTCAGAGAAATGGCCTGAGGATTGTTCTGGGTGCCCGACTGACTGATCGTATTTCAAACAGTAGGCTGTATGAAAAGTGTTGTTCAATCCCGCTTTCTAAGGCTATAATGAAAACAAAAAAAGGTTGAGATTGTTAGGGCATGTTCTGCGGATGAAGGATGACAGATTGCCAGAGATTGTCCTTTTTGGCCAGCCATCTATTGCTAAACGGAAGGCTGGTGGGCATTGTCTGGGGTGGGAGGATGTCATGAAGAAAGATTTAAAAGAAATAAAAACTTTGACCAGTGTTTGCATATAGTAATGGTTATTGGGAAGTGTACAGACGTTTTCAGGATGTTTTTTTAGAGGAGGGGTTGAGAAGAGGGGGTTATGTGGGGGAAAATTCCCAAGGAGGAATTTGTCATAAGGGGAAAAGATTTCCATGATGGAGAGCAGATTTTTCTAGCATTACTGAAAAAAAGAATGAAAAAATAAATGCAAAAACGATTTTTCAGCTGAATATAAGGATTAGCATTAAAACTTAAAACGAACAGAAAACATTACGCATATAAGGGGTTCACCTCCTCCTAATACCTCACTCTTTACGCTAAAGTATTTTTTAGTTATTTCAACAATTTATTCTACAGCCTTTGTACTTCAGGGGACAAAATTTAAGGAGTGAGGTATGGACGAGTGGCAGGTATTGACGGTATTGAGATGAGGTATCCGATATAGCCATCTAAAAGTTATTATCGGGTGTCTCACTGAGCCGAGTCTCATCTTACACATAGTTAGTTATACGAACTGTTTGGAACGTTACTCCCCAAAGGCAAAGTTATTGATCTTGCAACTATACTGAGTCATATAGCCATCTAAGCATTGTAATCGGGTGTCTCACTGAAAAGAGTCTCATCTTACGCACAGTTACTTCTACAAACTGTTTGGAACGTTACTCCCCAAAGGCAAAGTTATTGGACCTTTCAACTATTTTGAGTCAAATAGCCATCCAAAAATCATAATCGGGTGTCTCACTGAGCCGAGTTTCATCTTACTCACAGTTAGTTATACGAACTGTTTGGAACGTTACTCCCCAAAGGCTAAGTTATTGGACCTTTCAACTATACTGAGTCATACAGCCATCTAAAAATTGTAATCTGGTGTCTCACTGAGACGAGTCTCATCTTAAGCACAGTTAGTTACACGAAATGTTTGGAACGTTACTCCCCAAAGGCAAAGCTATTGGACCTTTCAACTATTCTGAGTCATATCTGAAGATTATAATCGGTTATAGCCATCTAAAAATTATAATCGGGTGTCTCCCTGAGCCGAGTTTCATCTTATGCATAGTTAGTTATACGAACTGTTTGGAATGTTAGTCCCCAAAGGCAAAGTTATTGGACCTTTCAACTATTCTGAGTCATATAGCTATCAAAAATTGTAATCGGGTGTCTCACTGAGCCGAGTCTCATCTTACGCACAGTTAGTTATATGAACTGTTTGGAACGTTACTCCCCAGAGGCAAAGTTATTGGACCTTTCAACTATATTAAGTCATATAGCCATCTAAAAATTGTAATCTGGTGTCTCACTGAGACGAGTCTCATCTTACGCACAGTTACTTCTACAAACTGTTCGGAACGTTACTCCCCAAAGGCTAAGTTATTGGACCTTTCAACTATACTGAGTCATACAGCCATCTAAAAATTATAATCGGGTGTCTCACTGAGCCGAGTCTCATCTTACTCACAGTTAGTTATACGAACTGTTTGGAACGTTACTCCCCAAAGGCTAAGTTATTCGACCTTTCAACTATACTGAGTCATATTCCCATCTAAAAATTGTAATCTGGTGTCTCACTGAGACGAGTCTCATCTTAAGCACAGTTAGTTATACGAACTGTTTGGAACGTTACTCCCCAAAGGCAAAGTTATTGGACCTTTCAACTATATTAAGTCATATAGCCATCTCAAACACATGGGTCCCTCCCTCAACACGCTATAGCTTGAGTTTTTTCTCAGTTTTTTAAGACAAGTTCTGCCCAAACACATGGGTCTCTCCCTCAATACGCTATAGCTTCAATTTTCTTCCAAGTTCTTTAAGAACTACTGCTCAAACACTTGGGTCCCTCCCTCAACACGCTGTATCTACAATTTTCTTCTAAGTTCTTTAAGAACTACTGCTCAAACTCATGGGTCCCTCCCTCAAGATGCTATAGCTTGAATTTCTTCTCTATTTTGTAAGAATTACTGTTCAAACAAATGGGTCCCTCCTTCAACACGCTATAGCTTAAATTTTTCTAAATTTTTCAAGAACTACTGTTCAAACACATAGGTCCCTCCCACCAAACGCTAGAGCTTGAATATTTTCTCAATTTTTTAAGAACGACTGCTCAAACACATGGGGCCCTCCCTCAACACGCTATAGCTACAATTTTCTTCTAAGTTCTTTAAGCTACTGTTCAAACACATGGGTCCCTCCCTCGACACGCTATAGCTTGAATTTTTTCTCAATTTTGTAAGAACTACAGCCCAAACACATGGGCCCCTCCTTAAAACGCCATAGTTTCTTAAGTTTTTAAAAGTGCTTAAAGTTCTTTAAGAACTACAGCTAGAAAAATACAGCATAGAAAAATAGACAATAGAAAAATGTTACCTTTTAATTGTCTTTCTTATTTGTAGACGTGCCACCTTTTGTCTGTTTCTCATTTAAAGTATCCGAAAAATGTTTAATTTCTTCGTCACCGAGTAATTAGATCTTGTACTTTTACAATATTCAGTTTACTCTGTTGCTTATCATTAAAATCGCTATTCAAAATATAATCCATTTTCAACACTGGTCTTAACTGGACGAAGTTAGAATGAATACTGGATGAATGAATGTTCTCACTTCAGAAACAGTTTTTGCTTTATACTATGCAAAAAGAGTTATTTAAGAGCTACTGTTCAAGCACATGGGTTCCTTCCTCAACTTGCTATAGCTTGAATTTTTCTCATATTTTTAAAAACTACTTCCCAAACATATGGGCCCCTCCCTCAACATGCTATAGCTTCAATTTTCTTCTAAGTTCCTTAAGAACTACTGCTCAAACAAATGGGTCCCTCCCTCAACACGCTATAGCTTAAATTTTCTTCGAAGTTCTTTAAAACTACGGCTCAAACACATGGGTCCCTCCCTCAACACGCCATGACTTCAATTTTCTTCCAAGTTCTTTAAGAACTACTTCTCGAAAAAGAGAGAGAGAGAGAGAAAAAAAAAATCATACTTAAAATACAGTTTTTTTTTTAAATAGTTATGAAAAAATTGAGAAAAAATTCAAGCTATAGGGTGCTGACGGAGGGACCCATGTGTTTGATCATTAGTGTTACAAAAAATGAGAAAAAATTCAAGCTATAGCGTGTTGAGGGAGGGACCCATGTGTTTGAACAGTAGCTCTTAAGGAACCTAGAAGAAAATTGCAGCTATAGCATGTTAGGGAGGGACCCATGTGTTTGAGCAGTCGTTCTTAAAAAATTGAGAAAAATTCGAGCTATACCATGTTGAGGGAGGGACCCATGTGTTTGAGCAGTAGTTCTTAAAGAACCTAGAAGAAAATTGAAGCTATAGCGTGTTGAGGGAGGGGCCCATGTGTTTGGGAACTGGTTCTTAAGAATTTGAGAAAAATTCAAGCTATTGCGTGGTGAGGAAGGGACCCATGTATTTGAACAGTAGCTCTTAAAGAACTTAAAAGAAAATTGTAGCTATAGCGTGATTAGGGAGGGACTCATGTGTTTGAGCAGTAGTTCTCAAGAAATTGAGAAAAATTCAAACTATAGCGTGTCGAGGGAAGGACCCATGTGTTTGAGCAGTAGTTGTTTAAAGAAAATGGAAGAAAATTGTAGCTATAGCGTGTTGAGGGAGGAACCCATGCATTAGAGGTGTAGTTCTTGAAGAACTAAGAAGAAAATAGAAGCTATAGCGTGTTTAGGGAGCGGTCCATGTTTTTGAGGAGTAGTTCTCAAAGGAAGGACCCATGTGTTTGAGCAGTATTCTTAAAGAACTTAAAAGAAAATTGAAGCTATAATTTGTTGAGGGAGGGCCCCCTGTGTTTGAGCAGTAGTTCTTAAAAAATTGAGAAAATATTCAAGCTATAGCGTGTTGAGGATGGGACCCATGTGTTTGAATTGTAGTTCTTAAAGAACTTGGAAGAAAATTGTAGCTTTAGCGTTTTTAGGGAGGGACCCATGTGTTTGAGCAGTAGTTCTTAAAGAACTTAAAGGAAAATTGAAGCTATAGCGTTTTGAGGGAGGGACCCTTGCGTTTGAGCTGTAGTTCTTGAAGAACTTAAAAGAAAATTGTAGCTATAGCGTGTTGAGGGAGGGACCCATGTGTTTGAGTTGTAGTTCTTAAAGAACTTAAAAGAAAATTGTAGCTTTAGCGTGTTGAGGGAGGGACCTATGTGTTTGAGTTGTAGTTCTTAAAGAACTTAGAAGAAAATTGTATTTTTAGCGTTTTGAGGGAGGGACCCGTGTGTTTGCGCAGTAGTTCTTAAGTTCTTGTTATATATATATATATATATATATATATATATATATATATATATATATATATATATATATATATATATATATATATATATATGTATATATATATATACATATATGTATATATAAATTTTTTTTTTTAAAGATTTTGAAGCAAAACCATATTTTTGGAGTTTCATTAACAACAGATGATGGTCGACTTTGTCAAAGGCCTTGGTGACATCAAGAAATACCGCCAACGCATGCTGTCAATCACTGTCAATTGCATCATTTATCTCAAGCAGAAGTTGATGAATTGCCAACTCCGTTGATTTTCCTTTAATGAAACCTAACTGAGGAGGATGAGAAATATTTTTACCAATTAAATAATTATGGAGCTGATGGTTCGCTATCTTTTCCAAAAGTTCACTAAACACGGATAAAAGTGATATATTTCTATAATTTCAAGGATCACTAGTAATTAGGCCTTTATATAGTGCAATAACATTAGCTTTCTTCAACAAATCGGGAAAAACTCCATGTACAAATGACAAATTATATATGTGTGAAAGTAATGGGGCAACATCAGTAGCTACCTGCTTTACTGTTCGAGTAGAAAAACCAAATTCATCAGAAGGAGAACTATTTTTAAGTTTAATGATAATTTTTTCACATGTTGGGGTGTCGTTTCGGAAAAATTAAAAGGGTTTTCAGTTTGATGATTATTATCAAAAGAAATGGTAGGGACATTTAACAATGGAGAAAAAAATGCGATGTAAGCTTTTTTCCTACTGAAATAAAATAGTCTCCCAATATATTCAAAATTTCTTTACGGTCAGTTACCTTCCTTCCATCAACTTCTAGGCAATCAACACTAGATTTATATTTATGGCTAGGTCAAATTCTTTCATTAATCAATTGCCAAATTTTTTTCATATCTGACTTATACTGAATAAACTTATCTTTATAATATGTTCTCTTTGCATATCTAACAATCGAATTTAACTTATTTGTATATGCTCTATATTCTTCAAAAGAGGCATATATATATATATATATATATATATATATATATATATATATATATATATATATATATATATATATATATATATATAAGTTGTCTGTGTGTGTGTGTGTCTGTCGAGTGACGTCATGTTTGTGGGTTGACTGACGTCATGTTTTCGACTGAACATTTTTTTTTTTTTAGTTTTCTTTTTCTGTAGTTTTTACCTTTTTTTTTAGTTTTTTTTCTTTTTCAGTTTTTAGTTTTTTACCTTTTTTTTATTTTTTAGCTTTTATATTTTTTCAGTATTTTTTTTTGTTTTTTTTCTAGTTTTTACCTTTTTTAGTTTTTTTCTTTCTTCTTTTGTATTAATGCTAAAGCCAAGGTTCGAACCTGGAACCTCTCGGACATAGAACCTGGAACATAACGCTTTACCAACTCAGCTACTTCGGCTTGAATACATTTACCTTTTTTATTTTTTTTTTATTTTTATTTGTTTTAGTTTTCTTTTTCTTCTTTATTTTTCA
The DNA here is from genome assembly GCF_032884065.1 of Artemia franciscana. NCBI lineage: Eukaryota > Metazoa > Arthropoda > Branchiopoda > Anostraca > Artemiidae > Artemia > Artemia franciscana. Next base: position 44,407,265 of record NC_088877.1, on the reverse strand, counting down.
GTTTTCTTATTAGTATTTTTTCTTTTTAGTTTTTTTTTGTAGTTTTTACCTTTATTTAGTTTTTTTTCTTTTTTAGTTTTTTACCTTTTTTTAGTTTTTTAGTATTTCAGTTTTAGTTTATTTTGTAGTTTTTACCTTTTTTAGTTTATTTTCTTCTTTTGTATTAATGCTAAAGCCAAGGTTCAAACCTGGAACCTCTTGGACCTAGAACCTGGAACATAACGCTTTACCAACTCAGCTACTTCGGCTTGAATGCATTTACCTTTTTTATTTTTTTTTTATTTTATTTTTGTTTAGTTTTCTTTTTCTCCTTTATTTTTCAGTTTTTAACCTTTTCTTAATTTTTTTTGTAGTTTTTACCTTTTTTAATTTTTTTCTTCTTTTGTATTAATGCTAGAGCCAAGGTTCGAGCCTGGAACCTCTCGGACCTAGAACCTGGAACATAACGCTTTACCAGCTCAGCTACTTCGGCTTGAATATATTCGTTTTTGAATTGGTATAGGATGAAATAATTCAGACGTCATATGCGGACAGTGACGTCAGTCGACAGACAGACAAACAACTTATTTTTATATAGAAGATATATATGTAAATATATTTAATTCAGAATATGCTGAATTAAATGTGAAAATGGCGTAACTTTGATATTTCAAAAACTCTTACTGGTATTCAATTGGAACTACCATCAAATGGTAAGGAGGGGGCCGAAAAAAAAAAACAAGACACCCGTGTACATGGAGGTCGGGGAAGAGTACATTTGCACTATCTCAGGAACGGCTGAGATTAATAAGTTGATATTTTCAAATAATATGAAGGTGATTATTAAACCAAATTGAAATATACGAGGTCCGTCAAAGTTGTCAAAATGGGACATATGACATAACTCAAGAAGAGACTAGGACATACAGCCCAGTTACAGGGGAAACTTTGTATTTTTTTAAAAGCATGACTTTCTTACTTTTAGGAACAATTGTTGAGGATTTTGAAGATAACCATAAGTCAATTTGTGCAACCAGGTTGTCGAAAGGGCAGAAACTCAGTAGAAAATTCACAAACATATGCTTCAAACACAGGAAGCTTCTTGTTCAGCTTCGTTTGTGAAAAACCCTTTTTTTAAATCTTTCACGATTCATTTTAATAGCATAATTATAGCACAACTAATACCTTTTGTCTTCAGATTTTTATGGGTTTAAGATATTTCTATATTTGACAGATAAACGTTATCTGTTTACATTTATTTGACAAATAGACCTTGAAGTGTGTTACAATTCCTTGTAGTAACTAGGACACTTCCTAGTTTTCCACAAAGATTCTTATGAAAATACACCAAGCCTTGGCTAGATGGCCGAAACTACTTGATTTCAATTCAATTCCTATGAAAAAACTGTGTTTTCCAAAGTTGAACTCTTCCCGGTAGCATAAATCCGCTCCTCTATGTTATCAAAATTAAGACTGAAAGTATTGCTTTGCCAATTGATTGCTCTGAAATTATGTGCGACGTATCAGTCTATTTATCTATTTTATAATCATAATTCTATTAATTAAGCAGTGTAGATTAATAAGCGTAAAGATACGTTACTTCTTATTCTAACACAAAAACAATTCTAGGATTCCAGGACGATGATTTTGAGTAAGATCACCTTCCCAGCCGGCTTAACCTTTTTATCAGGGTTCCTTAAAAAAATTTCTGACTCTAGGAGGAGCAAATAGTAGATATGATTAGCTTTAAGACTACAAAATGCTAGAGTTTTATATAAACAAGATTTTTAATCTTTATTTAGATAAAGAGTAAATAAAATATCTTGAATTAATTTTATACATTGTTTGTTGACTCAGGATGCAATTTCTTGGCTGAGAAGCAGAGGCTGTACAAGGAGCAGAAGAGCTTGAATGAGCAGTAAACTCGTTTAGCGAGGCATGAGAAAAAAGCATAATTTATTGAAAAAAGCTAAGGGTTCTATTTCTTTTAAAATATTAAAAAAGGGGAGAAAAAAGGCTTAGACAACAATTTTACATAGAATGAAACTAACTTAAGGTTGGGAACCCTTGATTTTTATTTAAACTTTACAATTACAAGAAGTCCGGTCTGCTGCAACACCTTTCTCTGTGAAAATGAATGCTATCACACAAAAAGACGGCAACAGTATACAGACTAAACACAAATAATCGAAATTTACTGCTCAGCTCGGATTCCAACCTAGAAAAGAAAAGGACATTAATCCATTGGAGATAAAAGACGTGTAAAGATGTGATAAAAATAAATAGACAAAGAGGAGAAGAAGGCTAAAACATTAAACCAGAATTAATATTAATATTAGAGAAAACCAAATTAATATTCGGTCCACTATGAAGTTTGGGCTTTAAAATACTCAAATGGATGACTGCTTCCTTCGAATGTGAAAGCTTATTACGAAAAAGAAGAACACAAAGTCATATTGGTTCGATACATAAAAAAAAAAAAACTAAAACCGATGCAAAATTAGGATTGCTGTTACTGTTTCCAGTCCTATTGATTTTCTATTTCTTCTTTAATTTAACACATTCAAATTTTGAAAATTCCCCGTTCATTCAGATTGTAACTTTATTTTAAAAGAGCAAATTTATCCAATGCAAGTGCATTGACAAGGGAGCAGTTGAATAGAGCCACTGAAGTGTCTTTATTTGTTGAAAAGCTCCGGGATTTGAAAGCCAAGCTTTCGAAGGTATGTTCAAGAAAAATGAAGGAAGTAATTGAAAATTATGAGGTACAATGATCACTGACTTTTATATTACGTATCAATTACGTATGAAACAAAGAAAAAAGAAGATATGATAAATGAAAAATAAAATCAAATAGGTGAGAAAAAACAAGGATTTAAATCTCCTTGGAGTGGAAGGACGTAATGAAAAAATACTTAGGAGAAATGGGATTTGTTATGAGTGTGTAGTCACTGAATTCAAGTTCCCTGGATAGTGAATTTGCATAATTCTTTAATTTTTGAGATTAGTTGAAAAAAAAAAGAAAAACAATAACAAATCATATTTTGTCAATTTCTCATCGGCTGATGTTTAACCCGTTTTTTTGTCTTTAAAAGATTTATTTGAAAATTATTAAAAAGAAAGTTAACAAAATAGCTTTGTAGAAGAAAAGTAAAGAGCTACACAAAAACTGAAGCCGAACAGGAATAAATTCAAATTATTTTTCAAGAGAAAGACTACCGTAAATCATTATCCATAGATAGATTAAACTCAATACGAATAAGAATAGCAATAAATAATCTATTGAAATAAATAACAATAAATAATGATTAATTGCCATAAATAACCAGGTCTAAAAAAAAAACACCTCAAAGAAGCGTACGGCTAACACCTCCAGTGCCTTCTAAAGGTCAGAACTTAATTTTCACTTTTCTGAGAACAATCTTTATTCCGAGCTACGTATTTTACTTTAAATAACATAAAAGAAGAAGAAAATACCATCATAACCACTATTACTGAAAAGAACAAATAAATTTGGATTGGCACTTAGAGCGTATTGAGCCTAGTATAATACTGACGTTAGCTAAAAAGGCCGGCTCCTTATGTTTCGCCACAATTGGTCCCCAAAAATGTTTATTCGCTCTGGCCTTTAGCCCTCACATGCTTATTGGTATGATATCATGCTTAGGCAGAACTCACAAAAACAAAAATTCTGGAATTAAACCATGCCAGATCCTATGAAATAATAATATATTTACGTTATTAATATGAACATTAAAAGTACTTTCTCGCACAACACGCCGTCTGTACGAAGGGTGTCCAGAAGAAGAAGAAGCTTATTCACATCAATACAAAATGGAAATACAATACAATTATTCCCCCTCAAATGGCTCCATGGCCAAGGATACAAGGGATAAAAAGGGCGTATCAGCAATATCTTAGGAACGGTTTGGTGTGTAAAGTTGAAAGTTACAGAACTTGATGTGACGGGGGGGGGGAGCTATGGTGAACTAACCAAAAGACAACATTTGCATCCTAATGCTACTTCTTCTAACCATACTATTAGTGCTGCTACTGCTACTACTATTGATACTGGTACTTCTACTACTGCTACTAAAACTAAGGGTATTAAGGCGAACATTTTGGGGAATATTGAAATAGCTGGACTGAAGTAGAATGATAGTTATCGACGTGTAGATATTAAAAAAGAAGTTAATTACCTAAGCCTTTTTCAGATCTATGATCCTTTGCTAGTGGGCTCATAACTTGGGGATGGTCAATGATGAATGTTGGGTTTATACATTCCTCTTCTAAAAAGTGACCAACGAGCTATAATAGTTAAGAAAAATTAATTAGTAAGATATGGTAAAATTAATTAGAGATGAATAAGGTAAGGTAAAATTAATTAGAGATTGATAAGGTAAGTTAAGGTAAAATTAATTAGAGATTAATAAAGTAATTTAAGATAAAATCAACTTGAGATTAATAAGGTAACATAGGATAAATTTATTAGAGCTTAATAAGGTAAGATAAGGTAAAATTAATTAGAGATTAATAAGGTAAAATTAATTACAAATTAATAAGGTAAGATAAGGTGAAGTAAGATAAGACTAACAGGAGGTATTAACTACGATTTTCTTCCAGCACATATATATTCTAGCCCAGTTCGCAGTGTTGTCGCTCAACCGGCATCGTAAAGCCGTGACGGTCGACTGAAAAGTGGTATTTTGTGGTATCTTTCTTACTGAAATTAAGTAAAATTTGCGGCATATTTTGATGCCTGCAATACAATATGGCACTGTATATGAAAAAAATGAACATGATCCCCCAGTCCCTTGTTCTGACCACACGAGCTTAGCCCCTGACGAATTCCACTAGAACCCCTGACCTCATCTGTGATATAAAAAAAGGAAAGTGTAAAAACGGTACCTTTACAAGTCGTTTTCAATTCCCCACACTTTCGTTGAGCAGCACTCAGAGCCTTAACTTTGAAAAAATAAATAAATTTGACAGCCTTTCTAGAATATATAGATCAAATTTAACCGCTATTACTGAAGCACACACTTAAAATTTGCAAATGTTAAACATTAAAAATTTGTCTCAGTTTATTAAACTCGGACCCGACAACCACCCTCTGAGTGAGAAAGGTGGGGAAATTATATTCCTTGTCCTTAATGACTTGTGCCCTAGTGAAATCTCAATTCCGTGTCTTGCTCCCTTTGGTGACATTATGTGGATGTGTGTTCGACATAAAGTCTTGCCATCCTTTCAATTTAATTGTCCTGTTTTGTTTTTATTACTCCCCTAATCAGAGATCCGCTGACAAAATAAATTTTATCGACAAATTACATGCAAGTGCTGACTTTGTACCATCAAAATACCCAAATGCAGGAATTTTTCTGATGATCTAAAACTTGTATCTACATGTAATTCTTTTAATTCAAAACATTGTAAAGGCCCCAAATACTATAGGCAATGCTACTCTTTATTTAATTTGCACCAATCTTTCGAACTTTTACAGACCCATATCCACTCTGCCCCTCAAGGGGGTAGTTACCACTTCAGCCTTCTCCTATCTCCGCTGGCTGAAGTTAAACAGTCGTGTTCTATTACTGAAACCTTTTATAGACCTCTTATTGACTCAGGACTCGACAATTTTGGCTCTTGGATTACTACTGAAAATTGGTCCACTGTGTACCAAACAAGCAAGGCTTTGTCCTTCAAAAATTTTTGAGGAGTAATTATGAGTCTCACTTTCCTGAGAAAAAAAAGTAATAAAATGTGTTCTACAGATAAAGCCTTATGTTACTGATACTTTTAAAAACTTTAAAGAAAAAAAAATCTTTTTTTTTCAAGGCAGGTCATATTACTGAGGCACATAGTCTTAAAAATAGCTTCTGATTACTATATCAGAAACTACATCAGACGACCGAAAGTTTGGTAATTTAAGGAAAACTTCCACCACCCATTACCTTGTGTTTGGCTAAACCTTGTCTTAGTTCATTTCCGAAAACCTTTTGACCTAGTTGACCATACCACCCTAATTCGTCCACTACTGGTTAACTTTGAACTTGATTCTCTCTTAGTAAGTATTGTTATTTCGTTTCTTTCAAATAGATCTCAAGTTGTAAAATACGAAAATATTTTCTATGACCTCCTCCCTATATATTGTCAATTCCTCAAGGAACCTTGTTGGGACAACTTTTATTTCTATCTAGTTATGATTAACAATATTGGCAAGGAATTTACCCAAAGTTGGAAATACGTAGATGACTTGTCGATCTTTGAATTATGTCACAGGAATATTAAAAGTGAACCCCTCGAAATCCTAATCCATGTTTCGGAGGAAGCTAAGAATCTAAATATGAAAGTAAATTCCACTAAATCAAAAATAATGACGACAAATTTCTTGAAATCTACACCCGTTTTTCTTGACCCTATCCCAGCCGAAATGCTTGTGAAACATGTTAAGACTCCTTGGAATCACAATTTCAAATAACCATAAGTGGGAAATGCATGTTTCAAATATTGTCACAAGCAAATGTTTCATTATCTATGTTAAAACTGTTAAAATTTTTTAATTGCCCTAAGATGCATTCCCTCCGTGTTTATTTATCATTTATCAGACCGCTATTGGAATATACATATCCGGTATGGCATCCATAACTTTGAAGTGAACTTAGCGACAAAATTGAGTCGGTCAAAAAGCGGTCGCTCAGGATCATCTACAAGGAGAGCAAAATTCCATGCTCCTTCTTCCTTAAATCCGCGCGCATTACCACGTTAAAAGAAAGGAGAGAACAAATTTCTTTGTGTTTTGCTAAATCCGCAATATCTAATCCTCGTACTGAGGAATTTTTTCCCGATTTTCATGACCCTATTAGACCCCAACTCCCCTACTTAGCTTCCTTGGCAATTCCAACGTATTCTCCATACCATTACTAGAGATTCCGAAAAAGATTTATCTCCTTTATTCTGGAGCGCCTTAATAATTCCTGAACAATGTCATGCACCATTTTTTTTTTTTTTTTTTTTTTTTTTTTTTTTTTTTTTTTTTTTTTTTTTTTTTTTTTTTTTTTTTTTTTTTTTTTTTTTTTACAGCATTTGACTTAGAATACGAATTCGGCAATTTTTTTCTTCTAGCCTGTAATTTTGTTTTATCCCCAACCCTTTTTGTTTTCGTTTTTGCCATTAATCGCATGAAGTTCATTTTTGGCTCTTGTGCTGGGATTTTTTTTTCTTATTCTTTCGAGTTAAATTTTATTGACTGCTTTTGTGCTTGATTGGTGTTTCTTCTACTTTTGCCCTACTTTATTTGTTTCTTTTTTTTTTGCTTTTCTTTTTAGAAATATAAAGCGAATTTGGCTCTATTAGAATTCTGATAGCCTTTCTCTTATCTTTATCTATATAGTAAGATAGCCTTTCTTTATCTTATCTCTTATCTTACTATTTTAACAAAAATCCAGTATTTATAAATCAAATAATTTCTTAAACACATTTTATAACTAAAGATTTTTTATAGCGTTGAATTTTACCGTAAAATTCGCGAAAAAAGGTAGAAAAGGGCAAGGAAAGTGACATCCCAAAAGATTCCCCCCCCCATCCCAAAAAAAAAATCAACGGAAAAATACAGCTCTTAATGCTATAATTGAAAGTTTCTTGCCAATTTTTGGTATTCTCTTCCATTTTTAATGACTATTAACTTACCCGAACAATCTGTTTTTCGTTACAATTTTCTGTTTTCCGGAAAACTGGAACTGAAAATAGGAAGTAGGAATAAACTTTAGTCTTTTCTGTTCTAAACCACACTAACAATTCATCCATCAGTTCTTTTTGTCTCCTTTCCCAGTACTATTTCCAGAAAAGCCGCATACACTATCATTTTTATGCTATTTTTCCATTTTCTGGCCATTTTCTAAATTTTTAAATAGGCAAAATATTCACTAGCCATCTCTCATGACCCACACTCTTGTTCATATATCCACAATTTAGGGAAAAGGAAGGACCGTCAAACTGGCATTTCTTCATTTCTACATATATTTAATACTGATTTAATTTTCCTCTCGAACCTAGCTTTATGTTCCAGGTTCCAGATCCGAGAGGTTCCAGGTTCGAACCTTGGCTTTAGCATTAATACAAAATAAGAAGAAAAACTAAAAAAGGTAAAAACAACAAAAAAACTAAAGAGAAAATACGAAAAAACTAAAAAAGCTAAAAATATCGCAAATTTTATCAGGCTCGTAACTCTTTATGGGTAGGACTAAACTTGATGAAACTTATTCATTTAAAATCAGCATAAAATGCGATTCTTTTGATGTAGCTATTGGTACCAAAATTGCATTTTTTTAGAGTTTTGGTTACCTTTGAGCCAGGTCGCTCCTTACTACAGTTCGTCACCACGAACTGTTTGATCGTTACCATGAACTGTTTGAAAAGCTACGAATGGCAGGAATAAACGAGGATTTTTCCAGTCACTGAATACGAAATTTTGATATTTTGGCCGAGACCTCCATTTTGGACGCTTGAGCCGAGGTCTCGGTCGAAACATTTTCACTAATTTTCATTTTCACTGGCAAGAAATCTTGGTTTTTTCTTCGTTACGAAACTTTTTCTAATCTAAGCCAGTATGGTCTCAGAAATTATTTAAAAACTGAACATAAATAATATCTCAAATTGTCCAGTTGACAATAGAAATCATTTATGTACCCTATCAATTGCCAAGAACTAATTGCTTGACGCAACAATATTTGTCCCTCCATGACTAAATTCCGGTACATTCCTTTGAAGATGTTCCAGTACACTCCTAAAGAGGTTCAGGCACATTTGACTAACTAAACCTAAAAACAAAATCGAAGAGAATTAAGGGGGTGATTAAGTGAACTGATGGAACTCGAAAATCCCATGTTAAATTGAAAATTTATATTTAAAAAGTACTCAAGTATTCATTGGCGGAAGATGCCGCTTTTAATATCAGGCCATAGCTTCTTAAAGATGCTACAAAATGTTTGAAAGGATTTTGTTCTATTTCCTCTAATTGCTTAGAAATCTTAGAAAATGTCTAGGGATTTTTCACAAGTGTACTCTATGAAGGATATTGCTTTTGGAACAAAATTGGTACTATCGTGTGCAGAAGACAATAACCTATAAGATGATTGGAACCATTTTTTGATGTATTTTCCTGTTTTCTAACAGTCCCCTAGAATATTTTCAGCTACCTGAAATTTTTACAAGTCGGTTGCCATAAAGAATCGTTTCAGATCGCCGATAATAACCCCTAGAGACGAAAATGACAAGCTGGAATAATCAGCTGCTTGTTAATAGTGTGAAATTTTCATAAATTATTTCAATGCAATGAAGAAACATAGAAATGAGAAATAGTCAGGAGCCTTCAGGAAAGTTATGCACACAAAGCCGAAATCATGGGGAAAATTAAATCAAAGCGAGGTATGGAACTGCGAAACTGCGAGAAATTTGGGGATAGGCTAGTGGATAAAGAACCGAAAAGAGTCTAAGGCGGACTATTGCATGGAAGTTGGAAAGAATGGACTGGTCAACCCCAAACGAGGCCACGACTACTTTTACCAAGTACAATCAGTCAGCTTGAATGTGCTCAGCTATATACTTGCTTTTTCATGATTTTTACCCAGAAAGACTTCTACATTGAAAAGATAGACCGCAATCCAGGCTTTTGGACCGAAAAGATTTTTCCCAAGCTGAAAGGATTCTTCATTGATGCTTTGATCCCAAAGTTCCACAGGGGGTTCCAATACAAGAGCCGTACTTATAAGATTAATCGTCTAGTACCGGTAACAGGAAAATTCATTTTCCTTACATTCTATCCTTCTTTGTAGTTACATACTTAATTGTATTGTCATTTCAAATAAAATACCTTTGTTTATATTGCTTGTCCTCCAACTTTATCAAACAGTTCGTAGTAACGAACTGTAGTAAAGAGCGACCCGGCTCAATAGTAACCGAAACTCTAAAAAATGGAATTTTGGTACCAATAGCTACATCAAAAGAATCGCATTTTAATGCTGATTTTAAATATATTAAATAAAAAAACAAGTTTTTTCAACTGAAAGTAAGGAGCGACATTAAAACTTAAAACGAACAGAAATTACTTCGTATATAAAAGGGGCTGCTTCTTCATCAACGCCCCGCTCTTTACGCTAAAGTTTGACTCTTTCTCCCAACTCTTCTTTTTAAAACAGTAAAAAACTTTAGCGTAAAGAGCGGGGCGTTGATGAGGAAGCAGCCCCTTTTATATACGAAGTAATTTGTGTCCGTTTTAAGTTTTAATGTCGCTCCTTACTTTCAGTTGAAAAAACTTGTTTTTTTATTTAATTTCTGAATGTTTTTGAATAAATGCATGTTTTGATTTTGGCTCTCCGCAGAGTAATAATTGAAACAAAATTTGAATTTTTTTTTTTTTTTTGCTGAATGGCTTACTCATAATTTTGATCGAATGATTTTGGGAAAAAAGAGCGGGGGAGGAAGCCTAGTTGCCCTCCAATTTTTTGGTTAATAAAAAAAGGCAACTAGAAATTTAATTTATTACGAATGGTTTTATAAGTAAAAGATATACGTAACTTATAAACTAGCTTACGTGAAGAATTTTTTATTCTCATATTTTTATTACACATATGAGAGGGTTCACCCCGTCGTCAGTACCTCTCTCTTTACACTAAATCTTAAATTTTGGCCCAATTAATTAAGAATGACCCCTGAATCACAAAAGCCGTAGAATAAATAGTTGACATTACTAAAAACACTTTAGCGTAAAGAGCGAGGTATTAGGAGGAGGTGAGCCCCTCATATGGGTAATAATTTCTGTTCGTTTTAAGTTTTGATGCTGCTCCTTACTTCCAGCTGAAAAAAAACTTTTTCATATATATTTTTTCATTGTTTTTTTTTAATAATGTTAGTAAATCCTGCACTCCCTTCATGGAAATTTTTTTCCCCCATGACCAAGTCCTCGATGGAAAGTTCCCCCAGTATATCCCCCTCTTTTCGAACCCTCTCCCCGACCAAAAAATTCTCCTGAAAACACCTGTACACTTCCCAATAACCATTACTATATGTAAGCACTGGTCAAAGTTTTTAACTTGTAACCCCTCCCACGGAGACTATGGAGGAGTAAGTCGTCTCCAAAGACATAGTTATAAGGTTTTTCGACTACGTTGAATAAAATGGCTATCTCAGAATTTTGATCCGTTGACTTTGGGAAAATAATTAGCGTGGGAGGGGGCCTAGGTGCCCTCCAATTTTTTTCGTCGTTTAAAAAGGGCACTAGAACTTTTTATTTCCGTTTGAATGAGCCCTCTCGCAACATTCTAGGACAATTTGGTGGATACGATCACCCCTGGAAAAAAAAAAAAAAAAAAAAAAAAAAAAACAAATAAACACGCATCCATGATCTGCCTAAAAGTCATAGAACACTACTGTAGAAATTTCAAGCTCCTATCTGCAAAAATGTGGAATTTTGTATTTTTTGTCAGAAGGCAGATCACAGATGCGTGTTTATTTGTTGTTTTTTTTTCAGGGGTGATCGTATCAACCCAGTGGCCCTAGAATGCTGCAAAAGGGCTCATTCTAACGGAAATGAAAAGTTCTAGTGCCTTTTTTAAGTGACCAAAATCTCGGAGGGCACCTAGGCCCCCGTCCCACGCTAATTATTTTTCCAAAGTAACCGGATCAAAATTCTGAGATAGCCATTTTATTCAGCGTAGTCGGAAATCCTTATAACTAAATCCTTATAAGTGTACAGACGTCTTCAGGGGCGTTTTCATTTGGTCTGGGGCAGGGTTGAGAAGAGAGGGATATGCTGGGGAAACTTTTCATGGAGGAAGAAAATTTCCATGAAGGGAGCGCAGGATTTCCTACTATTATTAAAAAAAAAAACAATGAAAAAATAAATATGACAAAGTTTTTTCAACTGAAAGTGAGGAGCAGCATTAAAACTTAAAAGGAACAGAAATTATTACGCATATGAGGGGCTCACCTCCTCCTAATACCTCGCTCTCTACGCTAAAGTATTTTTAGAATTTCAACTATTTATTCTAAGGCTTTTGTAATTCAGGGGTCATTCTTAAGAAATCGGGACAAAATTTAAGCTCTAGTGTGAAGAGGGAGGTACTGTTGAGGGGGTGAGCCCCCCTCATATATGTAATAAAAATGTGAGAATACAGAAGTTCCTTACGTAAGCTAATTTGTAAGTTACGTATGTCTTTAACTAGTAAAATTTATTTTTACTAATAATTTTACTAATAAAAAAATTCGTAAGAAATTAAAAGTTCTAGTTGCCTTTTCAGGTAACCAAATAATCGGAGAGCAACTATACCTCCTTCCCCGCTCCTATTTTTTTCTCAAAATCGTTTGGTCAAAACTATGAGAAACCCATTTAGCCAAAAAAATAAATACCCAAATTTCGTTTTAATTATTCATCTGTGGAGAGCATAAATCAAAACATGCATTGATTAAAAAACTTTAAGAAATTAAATTAAATAAAAACAAGTGTTTTTAACTGAAAGTAAGGAGTGACATTAAAACATAAAACGAACAGAAATTACTTCATATATGAAAGCGGCTGTCTCCTCATCAATGCCCCGGTCTTCACGCTAAAGTCTGACTCTTCCTCTTAACTCTATTTTTTAAAACAGTAAAAAACTTCAGCGTAAAGAGCGGGGCGTTCATGAGGAAGCAGTCCCTTTCATATACGAAGTAATTTCTGTTCGTCTTAAGTTTTAATGTCACTCCTTACTTTCAGTTTTTTTTTTTTTTTTTAATTTAATTTGTAAGAAAACTTTGGTTTTCCAAGAATCCTCGAAGAAAGCTTTCAACTAAGTTCGCTGTTTAGTTTCGAATTAATGAAATGAGGTATTTTAAATAGCCTATCCCTAGGAAATAAAGTGGAAAAAACAATAAATTTTAAAATGCATTCTATGCATGCCGTCACAGTTGCATATACATGGGCATTTTGTACTTGAGAATGATAGTGCTCTTTTGCTCATTTTCTAATCTCCCTTGGTCGGTAACCAAGCTTTGCAAGACACTGTCAAATATATTATTATTTCTCGGCTGAAGCATCTCACCAAAGTAAGCTGTCAATCAAAACCTTTGACAAGACTTGATAATTGGTGCTATTTGAAGTTTTGACAATCGACGATCTCTAGAGAATTAAAAGACAGAAGGGTAACCTTACTTCAATTCTGAAGCTCGATGTTTTCAAGTTCACTTAATCACGGCCTTGATTTAGTTTATTATGAATAGAGTAAATGTTCCTTTCTTATTTTCAACTATTTGGTAAAGATCATCATGTAATAGAGCCTTGCGAAACAAAGTTAAAATCAATGAGGTTTCGCTTTAAAATTTGATTTTGATTCAATAAGTGTGTTCTATTTGTACAATTTAAACTTTAAATTGAACTTACTTTTTAAGGTTTGATGAGTATAATTATTATTCAAAATAAATATTTAAATAAGGAGAAACAGAGGGGGGAGGGGGTCCACTACTGTGTCATCCTCATCATTAGGATGAGACTTAGTATTTTTTTAAAAAAAATTGATTCGATGGAATCAAAAGTTTTTCGATGGAAAAATTGATTGAGTCTTATCATTTTCGTTGTGGGGGGGGGGGAGGTCAAATTTCGACGACAAAATCAATCAGTATATTTCAGTTTAAATTCAATGTGTTTGTTCTATTCGTTCAATTTGGGACTAAATTGAACTTACTTTTTTAAGGTTCGAGAAGTATAATTATTATTCAAAATAAACATTTAAATAAGGAAAAATGGAGAAAGGAGAAGCATGCATTGCTAAGTCATCCTCAACTCATTGCTAAGTCATTGCTAAGTCATCAGAATAAGGTATAATATCATTTAAAAATTGATTAAAAAGAAAATGTTTTATTTTTCTTTTTCTGCCCCCCCCCCCCCCTGTGGCTGAAAACGTCAATTAACAAAATCTATAGCAGACAAATTGTACGAAAAACACTAGCCTTATCTAGCAATCGTGTGGCAGTTCGTGGAGGTGGACATTCTACTTGATGGTCCGAACAAAGTTGATCTAAAAATTCCACAGCTTCAGGCGTATCCAAAGTACTGGGATGTGGCAGTTTCACTTGAAGTCGCTTTTCCAATTCCGGAAACATACTCATTCGCTTAAATAGCGGAGCAAAATCAATTTCTTTGGTAGAGCCATCTGGACCTTCTGGCTGGTAATTTATTTTTAATGTTCCGTGAATGCTTTGGACCATACCTACAAAAGAGGTGCAAAATCAAAGCTGAAGTACTTTGACTGTCCAAAAGACGATGCAAAAATTTAGAAAATTAGAAGAATTTAAAAATTAAAAAAATCAAAATATAACTACCGAAGATCGTGCGTCATTTTGTGGTATTTAACGAAGTTTCGAATAAGAAATTTCAATGACGCTGAATAATCAGTATCGATCAGTTGCATGTTCCAGCTATGAACGATCCCAATGTCAACCAAATTTTAGACTTTGAAAATTACAATTCCATATTTTAAACAGAATCTGGATTAGTCTCAACAGAAGATTCCATGTTTTGACTTCTAGTATCTTATCGCTTCTAGTATCATATCCCTTCTAGTATCTTATCCCTTATAGCATCATATCCCTCCTAGTATCTTGTCCCTGTCCTAATTTGAAAGATATACACTGAGGAATTGATCCATAAAAAAAATTAATACGCATTGTTTTAATTTAATTTATTTCATTTATTCATTTATATCTTTTTTTCATTCATTATTTATATATTCATCATAATTTATGTTATTCATTTATATTTATTATTCATTTATGTATTCATTACATATTCATTTAAGGCAAGGCCTAAAATACGAATTGGTGTGTCAAGTGGGATAAGAATTCCACCTTTATAAAATATTGGTAGGATTCAAACTTGAAAGAACATTTTTCGTCACACTTTTCACACACGTCTGTGTCTTCTGTCTGAACAAAAAAAAAAGTATCATCAGGGATTTTATTAAAACCTGGTCAAAACTCTTGTCAGACGGCAGATATATATATATGAAAAAAAAAACCTTAAAAAGACAGGTAAGAAGAAAAAAAAAGAAGAAGAGTACTCTTCCATGAGGACCTGGGAAATATTATGCTGACCCCCCCACAACCCCTACAAATAATATTTTCCTGTAAGTTTGAATTCAATCCCCCAGCCTTGAGACAAAACAGGACGTATTTGCCAAATTACGCATTAAAGTCCAGAACTAACTACATCAATAATGATGAGTCAATAATATACCCAAGATTCAATACACGTCCAATAAGCTAGAATAGATAATGCGAAAAACCCACTCGCAATGCAAGAAAAAAAATGGGAGGAATAGGAGATAAGAAGGAAATAAAACGGAGAGAAAGAAACAAATGGTTTGCAGTTCCAATAGTCTCCACATGGACATCAACACAGTTCTAAACAACTTTTATTCTAAATGTAAGGATTTTGCTGCTTAATTAATACATTGCAATTAATAAAGTGTGATGTAATTAAACATAATTAATTTATTGCAACCTTTCTTTTTTAAAGAAGATTGCAAAAATTAAAAAGGATAAAAGAAACAAACTATAAGTAAATGAAAAGATTTCAATAGCTTGATATCTCTACTCGAAGATAGAAAGTAAACAACAACGAAAATAAGCGAGAGAGAAACATAAAAATTCCAAGTCATATTCAATTTCCACCCTTTACTACCATCTATGTATTTCGGTGCATCAGCACAAGTGCAAAAAATCACTACCCTTGAGCTAAAGTATTACAAGTAAGTAATCGAATCAACAACACTTCTTGACTACCATGGTCCAAGCAGTAACCTTATAGTATGTTGCTACTGCCAGGTTTGTTCTCTGGGTCCCATTCTATTTAGCTAAGGTCAAACCCACTACGCCACCACCAGGGTCGCCACCACTGTCAGTTTCTAATGATTGCCAACATTTTCGTGGCGCACACCGATTTTCGATGCTATAGTAAAAAATCTGACTGCAGTAGTGCTAAAATAATACTAATATAGCACTTGGTGCTATATAGCACTATTTCACCAACCCTGAGCATGTGCTACAGTACTACACATAATGAAATAGTGCTAAAATAGCACTTTCATGCTACAGGTGACTACCCCGGCCACCACAGTACCTAAAGCGTAAGTATTAAGAGCATCATTACCAATTATTTACCAACATATTTGCCAACTGTTCAAATTATAGATAGAAAAATGGTATCAAGCCCCCATTCTTCACTTTCTCATCTTCCAGAATCCATAAAGCTAATTTACAAATCTCTTTTAGAGCATACACGGACTAGATAAAGATATTTCCTTTTTAAGTAAATATCTGGAAAAACAAACCTCCCATGATCGTCACATAGACATTAACCATATTCTAAACCACTTTTATTCAAAGGGTAATATTTTACTACAAGATTAATTTATTGTAATTAATTTGATCTGATGTAATTAAATTTAATTAACTTATAGCATTAAAAAATCTTATAAAGAAGATTACAAAATTTAAAAAAGGATGACAGAAATACATAAGTAAATGAAAATATCTCAAGAGCTTGATATTTGTGCTGGTAGACAGGAAACAAGTGAAAGAGAAAGATACATATGAAAGAATAGAAAAGAAATAAAAAAAATAAGACAAGAGAGAGAGAGAGAGAGAGAGAGAGAGAGAGAGAGAGAGAGAGAGAGAGAGAGAAAATACAAATCCCTCAGCTTATGAGTGTGTAGTCACTGAATTCAAGTTCCCTGGATAGTGAATTTGCATAATTCTTTAATTTTTGAGATTAGTTGAAAAAAAAGAAAAGGGCCCAGTTTATAAATAAAAACTAAAAAACAATTAATAAATTGAAAATGATTTTGTTGATAAACACAAATTTTGTTTTGTGGGAGACAAGGGAGGAACACTCAACAAGATTTTGCCCCGAGCACAAGAGAGGGCAGAACCACCACTGCTAAAACGAATTGAAAAACTAAGTAAAAAAGAGCTAATAGGTCCGATGGCACTTGTGACGAGGCCGGAAGAGCCAAGAGCTCATATGGTATGAGCTCTAGCAAAACTCTAAGAAACAATAGATTGATTT
Organism: Artemia franciscana; assembly: GCF_032884065.1. NCBI lineage: Eukaryota > Metazoa > Arthropoda > Branchiopoda > Anostraca > Artemiidae > Artemia > Artemia franciscana. The sequence continues at coordinate 44,390,191 of NC_088877.1, read as the reverse complement.
AAAAGGAAAATCAGAGGCTTAATGCCGGTAGGGATTTAAAATAAGAGCTCTGAGTCACGAGGTCCTACTAAATATAAAAATTAATTAAGATCCGATCACCCACTCGAAAAATTGATTAAAGAAAAAAACGGAAATTGATTAAAGAAAAAATTTGACCACATTCGGAAAACAGCCTGAGCTTTTCTTTTTCGGAAGAAATATAAAAATAAAAAACTTTTTTTCTAGAATTATACAAATCAGGGGAATTAGTAGAGGACAAAACCAGGTCATTTTTATTTCCATCAATGCCTACCTCCCATACTTTCATAAAATAAAATTACTTGTGAATAGTAGTAGCAAATAGTGCAAAAGGGGACTCGACAAAAAAAAATCACTTTCGATAGGCGTCAGATCTCTTTGGTCTCTTCTGTCAGGCTAGCTGTGTCTCAAGTCTCTTAATTGCTATTTTGGCTACAAGAACATCCTTAGGGGGAAGTTGCACCCCCTCCCCGCAAGATTTTTGCTCTTCTCTCCAGATTTTAAAAAATACCTTCCTTATAGTATTTTCACTGAAACTGCCTTTTCTTATACTTCCACTAAAAAAATTGAAAAATGGCATTATTTTCCCTCAAGTAGATTTAAAAATACATTTTGTCCCACTCCCTCTCCAACCCTTAAATTTCATGAATTGACCCTACTTTTTGGCTGAATGTATGTAACAAATAACTAGCTACATAAATCCGTTTTCTCATCTACATAAGTCTATGGTGCAGCCTATGAAAATGAAAACGCTTCTGATTAGCTGCAAAGATATTTTTTCCTTAATGGCACGTCCAGTCTCAAAATTACTACTGACTCTAATGTATACAATAACTCCCGTTGCAACAGGTACTGCAAATTTCTACGATCAACGATTAAACAAATAGAGCTATATTTTGTAACAGTAAGATAATGGTCACTGTAGAAAGTAAAAGTTTTGTCCCAGCTAATTCTAAATATCCTTCTAAATATGAATGAATAGTTTATAATTTTCAAATATGAATGATACTTTTTATGAACTTGGTAGATACCAAGTGCCATAAAAAGTATATATATATATATATATATATATATATATATATATATATATATATATATATATATATATATATATATATATATATATACTAGCTGTTGGGGTGGCGCTTCGCGCCACCCCAACACCTAGTTGGTGGGGGCGCTTCGCGCCCCCCCCAAGCCCCCCCGCGCGCGTAAGTCGTTACGCGCCATAATAGTTACGCGCCATTGTAGTTGTGTCCCTATGTCCCACCTGTGAATATAGATATATATATATATATATATATATATATATATATATATATATATATATATATATATATATATATATATATATATGGTTTTAACTACGTAAAACTTATACAACATTCTTTGCTGTCCCATTGTCTATAGATATATATATAGATATATATATATATATATATATATATATATATATATATATATATATATATATATATATATATATATATATATATATATATATATATATATATATATATATATATATATATATATATATATATATATATATATATATATATATATATATATGGTTTTAACTACGTAAAACTTATACAACATTCTTTGCTGTCCCATTGTCTTTGCATATAAATAGATTGTCAGGTTTACCGACTCTTGAACATGCAACATATAATGGTCCATGGGAAAACAATCTGTATTCAGATCTATACCTCATGATTCTAATGATTGCCCTTGAGCTTTGTTGATGGTGATTGCTAATCGACCATTCCCTGTCCCGGTGTCCCGGTCGTCATTTACATCCCCCTGTTTCCCCCGGTGTCCCCGTTGTAGTTGTGTCCCTGTGTCCCGGTCGTCATTTATATTCCCTGTGTCCCGGTCGTCATTTGTATCCCGGTGTCCCGGTCTGTATATACATTCGTTTTTTAGTTTTGTTTTTCTCCTTTATTTTTTTCCTTTTTTTTCTTTTTTAGCTTATTTAGATTTTTAGATTTTTTAGTTTTTTTATTAGTTTTTATTTTTTTTTTCTTTTTAGTTTTTTTGTCCCGGTCGTCATTTATATCCCCCTGTTTCCCCCGGTGTCCCCGTTGTAGTTGTGTCCCTGTGTCCCGGTCGTCATTTATATTCCCTGTGTCCCGGTCGTCATTTGTATCCCGGTGTATTTTTTTTTTATTAGTTTTTAGTTTTTTTTGTAGTTTTTGCCTTTTTTTAGTTTTTTCAGTTTTGACGTCACCTGATCCAGTTTTTTCAGGTGACGTCACCTGATCCACGATCCACAGATCCACAGACAACTTATTTTTATATATATAGATAGTTTTTTTTTTTTTTACTTATGCCCTGGTCGTCATTTATACTCCCTGTGTCCCGGTGCTTTGTTGATTGCTAATCGAACATTCCTTTTGTCCTGGTCGCTTTCTCTTTGAGTTTCGTCATTTATTTTTTTCTTTTTTAGTTCTTTTAGTTTTTACCTTTTTTAGTTTTTTTTAGTTTTTTAGATCAAAATTTTTTTTAGTTTTTTCCTTTTTTTCTTTTTAGTTTTTTATTGGTTTTTACCTTTATTTTAGCTTATTTTTCAGTTTTTTCCTTTTTTTTAGTTTTTTTTATTTTTTATTTTTTTTAGTTTTTTACCTTTTTTTAGTTTTTTTAGTTTTTTTTTAGTTTTTTAGCTTTTTTACTTTTTTTATTAGTTTTTAGTTTTTTTTTGTAGTTTTTGCCTTTTTTTAGTTTTTTCAGTTTTTTTTTTAGTTTTTTATTGGTTTTTACCTTTATTTTAGCTTATTTTTCAGTTTTTTCCTTTTTTTTAGTTTTTAGTTTTTTTAGTTTTTTATCTTTTTTTTAGTTTTTTTAGTTTTTTTAGTTTTTTAGCTTTTTTATTTTTTTTTATTAGTTTTTAGTTTTTTTTGTAGTTTTTGCCTTTTTTTAGTTTTTTTAGTTTTTTAGCTTTTTTATTAGTTTTTAGTTTTTTTTGTAGTTTTTGCCTTTTTTTAGTTTTTTTAGTTTTTTAGCTTTTTTATTTTTTTATTAGTTTTTAGTTTTTTTGTAGTTTTTGCCTTTTTTAGTTTTTTCAGTTTTGACGTCACCTGATCCAGTTTTTTCAGGTGACGTCACCTGACCCATCCATCCACAGACAGACAACTTATTTTTATATATATAGACTAGCTGTTGGGGTGGCGCTTCGCGCCACCCCAACACCTAGTTGGTGGGGGCGCTTCGCGCCCCCCCCAAGCCCCCCCGCGCGCGTAAGTCGTTACGCGCCATAATAGTTACGCGCCATTGTAGTTGTGTCCCTATGTCCCACCTGTGAATATAGATATATATATATATATATGGTTTTAACTACGTAAAACTTGCGAATATACAACATTCTTTGCTGTCCCATTGTCTTTGCATATAAATAGATTGTCAGGTTATCCCCCTGTTTCCCCCGGTGTCCCCGTTGTAGTTGTGTCCCTGTGTCCCGGTCGTCATTTATATTCCCTGTGTCCCGGGTCCCGGTCATCATTTGTATCCCGGTGTCCCGGTCTGTATATACATTCGTTTTTTAGTTTTGTTTTTCTCCTTTATTTTTTTCCTTTTTTTTTCTTTTTTAGCTTATTTAGATTTTTAGATTTTTTAGTTTTTTTTATTAGTTTTTAGTTTTTATTTCTTTTTAGTTTTTTTGTCCCGGTCGTCATTTATATCCCCCTGTTTCCCCCGGTGTCCCCGTTGTAGTTGTGTCCCTGTGTCCCTGTCGTTATTTATATTCCCTGTGTCCCGGTCGTCATTTGTATCCCGGTGAACCGGTCTGTATATACATTCGTTTTTTAGTTTTGTTTTTCTCCTTTATTTTTTTCCTTTTTTTTTCTTTTTTAGTTTATTTAGATTTTTAGATTTTTTAGTTTTTTTATTAGTTTTTAGTTTTTTTTTCTTTTTAGTTTTTTTGTAGTTTTTACCTTCTTTTTAGTTTTGTTAATTTTTTTTTTTACTTGTGTCCTGGTCGTCATTTATACTCCCTGTGTCCCGGTGCTTTGTTGATTGCTAATCGAACATTCCTTTTGTCCTGGTCGCTTTCTCTTTGAGTGTCGTCATTTATTTTTTTCTTTTTTAGTTCTTTTAGTTTTTACCTTTTTTAGTTTTTTTTTAGTTTTTAGTTTTTTTAGTTTTTTACCTTTTTTTAGTTTTTTTAGTTTTTTAGCTTTTTTATTTTTTTTATTAGTTTTTAGTTTTTTTGTAGTTTTTGCCTTTTTTTTAGTTTTTTGTCCTGGTCGCTTTCTCTTTGAGTGTCGTCATTTATTAGTTTTTTCCTTTTTTTTTTTAGTTTTTTATTGGTTTTTACCTTTATTTTAGCTTATTTTTCAGTTTTTTCCTTTTTTTTAGTTTTTTTTTATTTTTTATTTTTTTTAGTTTTTTTACCTTTTTTTAGTTTTTTTAGTTTTTTTAGTTTTTTAGCTTTTTTACTTTTTTTATTAGTTTTTAGTTTTTTTTTGTAGTTTTTGCCTTTTTTTAGTTTTTTCAGTTTTTTTTTTAGTTTTTTATTGGTTTTTACCTTTATAGTTTTTTTAGTTTTTTAGCTTTTTTATTTTTTTTATTAGTTTTTAGTTTTTTTTGTAGTTTTTGCCTTTTTTTAGTTTTTTCAGTTTTGACGTCACCTGATCCAGTTTTTTCAGGTGACGTCACCTGACCCATCCATCCACAGACAGACAACTTATTTTTATATATATAGATATACTAAGCCTTGGTAACACTAATCCATACGCACTCCACAAATCCAACTGCACTACACAGCTTGAAGGATTAATGCTCGTTTCCTGTACAAGTTTCAGTTTATTATTTCTGCTCTCCTAGGCTGTTAGTATGTCAATGAAAGATACAAAATTCAGTCCATTCACCAAATTAAATGTCTAAATTTGGTGCATCGATTTTTTTTTATTTTCTAATAGAAAAAAAATGTTGAAAAAGGAAAGATTTTCGCAGTTTAGGACTTCTGTTAGAAAACATCAAAGCAATTTATTGATTTTTATTCTTGGGGAATGGGTAGATCTTAGACTAATGATTCTAAAAATACAAGTATCTTGCCATTTTGGTACAAGTAGACTAGTCAAAAAATTAGTCGTTTGAGAGGGAAAATATACCTTAAAACAAGACAGACAAGCAAATATAAATGTAGAGGATAATAAGGAAGGACAGGATGCCGGATTAATTTCAAATCCCCAAATGAAAGATTAAAATTAAGAAACGAAGAAGTGTGCTCCCAACGAAATACATCACATTTATGTGATGGAATACATTCCTGCGTTATATGGAAAAACAAAAGAAAACTAAATAGGCTAGTTATAGGTTAAATAGTTATGATGTACAAGGATATACAAAATAAGTGGCAAATTCTTGTTTTTGATTGGAGGCTAAGTAGTTGAAAAAAGAACAAAAAAAGAAGATCAAATGTAAAGAAACTCAGAGAGCAACTGCTGACAGTTGTAATATAAAAAATCAAAAGTTGAAAACAATATTGTCAAGGGGCTCTTCAATTTACATGACTGAATTAATTATTTCAGGTACATTTTCAGCTTTTAACAAAGAAACCCAAAATCTGATATAATATGACCAAGGACATCTTTTTTGTGTGAAGATCGTTTCCTTTAGATACAAAACCACCTTATTTAGAAGCACAATTTGAGCTAAGGCTCACAATCAGAAAATATTTAAAATCATGTTCGATAAAGAAGATAGATTCAGAATAGCTATTGAGATTCCTTGCGAATGCAAGTTTCCTTTACCTTACAAAAAAAACTTTCAAATTAACACGGTTTACATACAAAAGGGGAGGCAATGCATAAAAGACGAAGTCTCTATCATGTGAGGATAACCATGACACCTAGTTTGAAAATACTAGTCAAACTATTGCTTATCTCATGCTTGAAAATGCTAGTTTTGAAAGTGTTTAAAAATTGAGAGTGTTTAAAAAGTCACATATTGGATCAATTCTTCAAAATGAAATAAATTTTCTTCTGGAAAGGGGGTCCCTTTCATGTTTCCTGCTGTGTATGTATGTGATTGAATAGTGTTCTTTCCATCAAGTTAATATTTGTTGGTACTTGTGTATTATTTAGAACACACTCAAAAAGTGAAGCTAGGTTCTTTTGTAAAACAAACTTCAATGCAGGTACATTTTAATTAAATATTTTATATATAGAGGTGGTTAGGTTAAGTTAGGCATACACGGACTAGATAAAGATATTTCCTTTTTAAGTAAATATCTGGAAAAACAAACCTCCCATGATCGTCACATAGACATTAACCATATTCTAAACCACTTTTATTCAAAGGGTAATATTTTTACTACATAATTAATTTATTGTAATTAGTTTGATGTGATTAAACTAAATAATAACTAAGTAATAACTATTAAAGTATTAAACTAAGTAATTAAATTTAATTAACTCACTGCATTAAAAAATCTTATAAAGAAGATTGCAAAATTTAAAAAAGGATGACAGAAATAAATAAGTAAATGAAAATATATCAAGAGCTTGATATTTGTGCTGGTAGACAGGAAACAAGTGAAAGAGAAAGATACATATGAAAGAATAGAAAAGAAATAAAAAAATATAAGACAAAAGAGAGAGAGAGAGAGAGAGAGAGAGAGAGAGAAAGAGAGAAAGAGAGAGAGAGAGAATATAAATCCCTCAGCACAAGTGCTCAATATAACTCTCCTTAAGCTAGTCGCCTCGTCACAAGTGCCATATGAGCTCTTAGCTCTTGTTTATTTAACAATCTACGTTCTAGTACTCTTTTACAGCATTTTAATGTTAAAAAAAATATTGCTTTGTTGCAATATAACGTTAAGCCTTTTGTGGTATGACGTCATATCCCAAAGCAGCGACTTTTAAAAAGATACATGTTTTAGTTTGTTTTTTGGTTTTGTCGAAAGGTACATGTGTAACATCATCTGGTATACGAAGAATGGAGATTTATTAAAAATTCCATTTTGTTTTAATATTTTCTTTCGTTAAATACAGAAGGCACAAGATATAGCAATTTTCCTTCAAATTCTTCTTCGTGATTAGAATAGTATGGAGACTCTTTCGCATATCTCGTCATAAAAAAATTCGAATTCATAAAAAAAAAAATAGTGACAAGTCAAGGAAGATCTCGGCTTACCAGAGACCATTTCTTCAGCTATCTTCATTAAATCATTGTAATCAGCATAAGCCATATAAAACTCACAAGTAGTGAACTCAGGATTGTGGGTCAAATCTATACCCTCATTTCTAATTTTGTTAGGTTAATCCTAATAAAATATATCTAAGTATGATATAAAATATAATACCTTTTCCACCCCTGTCTCTTGTATAAGTCCAGAACAGAAATAGTTTACCCACTTTCAAAGCTCATCAGAATATCTATTGATAGCTCAAAGCTTCCTGCAGAGTGGAGAGTGCCATATATTACCCCCATTCACAAAAAGGGAAGGAAAGATTCTGCAGAAAATTACCGGCATATTAGTATTACCTCTGTTGTTGTTAAACTTCTTGAATATATTGTAAACAAAGCCGTTATTGAGCATCTTGATCAGAATCATCTTCTCAGCAGCTCTCAACATGGTTCCCAATGCAACAGATCAGTTAACACTAATCTGTTTGAGTCATATGACTATATTACAAAAATACTAGGGTTGAGAATCCCTGTTGACATGATCCTTCTTGATTTTTCAAAAGCATTTGACAAAGTTTGTAATAGGGAGATTTGAGCTTAAGCTACAATCTATTGGCTTGGAGGAAAAAATTCTTGAATGGATTCTGAATTTCTTGAGCAATCATGTTCAGCATGTAAAACTGTTTGATGCAGATGGCAATCCTATTCTCTCCTCCTCTCAGAATGTTATCAGTGGGGTTCCACAGGGTAGTGTTCTTGGCCCCACCATGTTCAATATTTTCATAAATGATGCTCCTCAAGCACTTAAAAGCAGGGTGATGCTATATCCTGATGATTCCAAGGTAATTGGTCCAGCTAGCACTCTTGAGGATACTTCCCAACTTTAAAAAGACCTTGATCTCCTTAGTGTGCGGGCGAAATCTTGACTACTCACTTTCAATGTGTCAAAATGTCATTTTTTACACTTTGGGCATAAGAATATCAATACAACTTACTCTTTATGGTCAGCTCATTTCTTCAGTGTTGGAAGAACGTGACCTAGGAGCAATTGTCAACAATCATCTTAGATTTAGCACTCATGCAAAGAAGGCAGCAGCATCAGCTAGCTCATCACCAGGGCTCATAAAAAGAACAATTTCCTCCTGTTCTCCTAATATTCTGAGCCTTTTGTATAAAGGACTTGTTCAGCCAAGGCTTGAGACAGACATGGTCCTTGCATCCCCCTTTTTCAAAAAAGATGTTAAAATTCTTGAAGATGTCCAGAGAAGAGCCGCTAAAATGGTGAGAAGACTGCATGAGCTCCCTTATCCTACAAGGCTATGCAAGCTGAAACTCCCAACTCTGGTTTATAGAAGAAGACAAGGTGATGCCATTCTGGTTCATAGACTTATTAATTCAAAGGCACTTCCTGATCTTCTTCCTCTGGCGTCTCACAACTCTCATACAAGGGGACATAACTTGTAGTTATCCAGGCATTTCTCCTCAAAGTGGTAACGCGCCCATTTTCTTACCAACCGTATTGCCAACCTCTGGAACAAATTACTACCAGATACTGTTGCTGCCCAAACCACAGACAGCTTTAAGGACCATCTTGACAACAAATGGTCAAAAAAAGAATGGAAGTATAACTGTGAAGCACTTGAATCAGCAACATCAAACCACTAGTCAAGTATATGTGTTCAACTGTGTCTCATATATTATCAACTCTGGAGTTTCTACAGGGAAAAATCCTTAGATTGCTCCAAGCTGCAATTTAAGGTAATTTAATTTAAGGTAATTGAGAAACAAATTTGGGCTATATATTTGCACAGTAAGGGGGTGAGGGTAAACTACAGTGGGTCTACCTGCAAAATATGTTAGTTATAATTATTCTGAATATAATGAAGTAAGAATTGTTTTCTGACTTCAAACTGTGAAAAAACTTTACCCCCACCCTTCCTATTGTACAAGTATATAACCCAAACTATTTATTTCCCATCTATTCAGTCACTTCTCTTTGTCTTTTCTCATGCTAAGGTGAAAACAAAAAACTAGCAAAAGGAACGTTACAATGCATGAACAACTTGAGTGGTGGGGGGGGGGGTATATCATACAAGTAACATTATTTTTTTAATAAAAAAAAATTAACTAGGAAACATACACATTTTTTTTAATGTCAGGTTTCAACTTTCTTTTGTAACTATTACAATTCATTTTGTTTTGGAAACATTGGATGATTATTTCAAGGGTCTAATAAAGAATTACTTTCTTGCATCATTTCTTATTTTAGCTCATTCAAGGCACATTAGTCAAATAATATTACTTACCTTTTTAGGGTTGCAAAGGGATCATTTACAAAAAAGGAAGGGGGGAACGCACTAAAAAAGGGGGGAAATTGATAACCAAGCTCAAGAAGTGACTGTAGAGCCCAGAAACATCCATGCCTGTCTCTTAGAAGTGAGGAAGTAGTTTTCTTTACACTCTGTCTATTGGAAACATTCCTACTTTCTTCCAAAACAAGTATGTTCCCTTCCTAAGCATTTCAGGGACAAATACAGAGAAGGGAGTGAGCTAAGGGCCCAACTATTACTATTCCTAAATTGCCTGGAATTTCTGGGAGCATCTTATAAAAATTATCAGACAAAATTTGTTTCTTTTTACTGCTGCACCTGCCACCCTGAAACATATTTTTATGGCTGGCTCTAGGGAGGAAACTCATATGTATGTGCTTACAACATATTAAGCCCAGATCATATAGGCTAATCCAATATAATTAAAATCCAAAGGATTTTACTATAATTATTATATTGGATAATTAATCCAATATAATTAAAAGGAAGGAAGCATCATTTTTCCAAAAGATTGTTTTTTTTTAATTTATCATTTGAAATAGTTTTAAAAGCTGTTGTATGGCTATGGTGCATTAACTTGAGATAAAATCTGACCAAAGGCAAAAGAAAACTGTTTTTGCTGTAAATTGTAACTGCCTGAATCTAGGGGTGGGGTATGATAAGCTTAAAGTTGGACAAGTAATAACGAATTCAACTGTCAAGTCAATATAAAAAAGGGAATTGTTTTGCCGCTAGAATTGTTTAAATTGTCTTAATAAGCAACGCATTAGAAAGCATTTAACAATCAGTAAGCAGTTATATTTTGACTATACACAGCACTATTTTGAAGGAGCTGATAGTCAACAATAAAACCAAATCATGAAGAGACTGTAGGCATTAACCTATGCTTAGAAAATACTGCCTAATTTTGGACATGATATCTCAAAGTTAGAACATAGCATGGAAAATATCTAGTGAATAACATTTCAAGGAAATGTACAGAAAAGTATAAATAAAAGTAACAGAAGTATATACTTTATTTCATGCTTTTATAAATAACACAAATGCTTTCTAAAAATACAACCCCCCCCCCCCTGATGGTCCTAGATAAATTACTAAAATAGCCAAGCCTATATACAAAACTGAAAGAAGAACATTAAAACATTAGGATTCTTGCTTTATAATATGCCAGAATGTTTCTATTGGTCACACCGTCATACTTTTCTTCTATTTTTCTTGACATTTCTAAATGATTTTAGTAACTATTTTAACTAACTATTCTATTGCAATCACTTGGGTGGAATAGTTTTCACATATCAATAATGCAAGGAACCCATTTTAACAGACATGGCACATCATGAGATGAAAGACAGTGAAGAAATATACCATTTAAGGCTATATCAGGAAGTATCAAAGGGGGGGAGGGGACACATTACCAATAGAGTGATCATGATATTTGGAAAGAGCACTTATAGATATTTAACTTGGACTATTTCCATTGGTGAAATTCTAGATTAGGGGATTCTGTTCATCTTTGGAAAGATGTTGAGCAAGGTAAATGAAAATCAGAAATGGATTCAAGGCCTTCAGTAACCTACAAGAAGACATTTTAAATTGCCTGCCTTTACACTTTCCCTATCCCAAAGGGCACAGGCTTGTGATCACCTTTTAGAATTGTTGTGTAAGAAAAGTGAAACCTTGAGAAACAGATTTACTGCCCAAGTGAGACACAACATAGGGTTGTTGAGTCTTATGTCTGGTTCATACCTGATATAATAGGTTTTAAAAATTTGTAAATCTATTTCTTAAATTTAGGAAAATGTGTTTGTGTGGCTTATAATCCTATTGAAATAAAAGGAACTGTATTCCCAAAAGCTAGAGCAGTTGAAAAAAGCATGAAACATAAAAGTAAGGTGAAAACTATTTTTTGCTAAAATTTAGATAGGTGTAGACCAGTTACTTATACAATCCCAAGGAATAGTGCCTTCCCAATGTATTTTAGGGTTTAGATTCATTCCTGAAAGTTTGATTTACCTAAATAAACTGTTTCCCAAGATGGCAAGAATCCCTTCAAAAGGAAAAAAAAGAATTTTGATTTCATTAGCCTATTCCCTTTGGATTGTGGTCATGCATTAGATATTTATTCAGAGTATCTAAATAATAAGACAGAGTTTATCATAGACATTTAATCTAAGGCAACTGTTGTGAACCAGTATAATTGTAAAGGCTAGGATGTAATGGTAACTTTTGTTTATGCTTAAACGTATTCTTAGACTGCACTTAGTTTGCTCTTTCTCCTTTTGCTCTTTCTAAAGATAATAATAAATTTACTGGAAGGGGGTAGAAACTAAAGTTTGAACTTCAAAATACCTTCCTGGGATATAGCCTATTTAAGCCTGTAGACCCATCCCTGAAAGTTTCATTTTTCTAACCTAACCCCTTTCTGAGATACACAAAAATTTCTGAGTCACAAAACTAGAATTTTACCAAATCCATTTCTTAGGGATAGTCTCTTTTTTGTGTGATGAGTGTCAAGCTAAATAAAACAGAATCCTTTAGAGTTGCTAGTCAGTGGTGATGTGGAGCCATTGGACTCAATTGTATCCCTCTTTGTCATCCATAGTTTTATAGTCCAACTCTTGACAACATCAATATTAAAGGCA